>NW_028319614.1:7500-115000 GCF_062004578.1 Staurois parvus | reverse complement strand
CATGAAAACCACGGGAGTGCGAATCACGTATATATACACAAGTGATTTTGCGTACCTGTGCCGCCCTGTACAAGTATTTCTGCAATAGGGCTGTCAGGAAGCAGTTACAGAAACGGTTTGCGTTACGGCGCTGCGGTACTTTAACTGACAATTGCGCAGTCATGCAACGCTGCACCTAAATGAAATTCACATGCTTTTTTTCTCACAAATTGAGCTTTCTTTCGGTGGTATTTGATCGCCTGTGCGTTTATTTTGTGCGCTATAGAAAAAAAAGAAAAAAAAAAAAAAAAAAAAGACAATTCTGAGAAAAAAAAAACATTTTGGACTTTTTGCTATAGAACTCGTCCAGTAAAAAAAAAAAAAAAAAAAAAAAAAATGTCGTCAAATTTAGGCCAAAATGTAATCTGCGATGTCTTTGCTAAAAAAAAAATCCCAATACATGTAAATTAATTGGTTTACGTTAAAGTTATAGCTTTTACAAATGGTGGTATATATACTGGAATTTTTTTTCATACTAATAATGGCGGCGATCAGCGACTTATAGCGGGACTGCTGCGCGCATTCTGACACTGGGAGGGAACTGAATTGGTGTCACTGACATCCCCAGTGACACCAAAACAGAGATTGATTGGGGTCAATAAAAGGATTAACCGTGTTCTGGGAGTGTTTTACTAGGGGGCGGGGCGTGTGTGCTTCACTGTAGCACTGAGCACAGCCATCTCGATCAGTGTGCCCAAACTGACAGTCAGGAGGGATGCATTGTAAACAATGCAGCCCTCCTCCCTGTCAGCGTTTGCTGGTAATTACCAGCCAGGACACGGTGATTGACACCCAGGGCTGTGATCGGCGGTGCGGGTAGGGCGTTCACGCGTGCTTCCTACCCAGAAATGCAAAATCACGTATATATACACACGTGATTTTGTGCAGCAGGCCCGCCCTGCAGCTGTAAAAGTACTGTGGGCAGGCCTTAAGCGGTTAAGAACATTTTAATTAATGGCATTTGCCAGTGTATTCCGTTAGGCAACAAATATAAAAGAAAGTTAACCTCTTTGCGCCGGCGTCTCCAGGCCCTTTAAAGAGTTTGTGAGGCCGGGAGGTGGGGTGGGGTTTGGGGTCATGTGACTGCAGTGATTGGCTGTCACGTGATCAGAAAGATCCCGATTGCAAGGAGAGATTGGGACCTTTCCATTGGGCGCAGACACGTGCAAGCACGCTCGGTGCGCGCACTCAGCACGTTTACAAATGGTATACAAATATACAATCGCTTGGCGTCAAGGCCCAGCCGCCAAGAGGCCACATATTTGCATATGCTCGATGTGAAGACGTTAAACCTGGGTGACTATATTTGAGCGTAACGGCACGGTACAGAAAAAAATGTCCTTTAAAAAAAATAAATAAATAAATAAGGCGAGGGGACAGTCAGCATTCCAACACTACAAAGACTATAAAAATAAATGTAAGCGATATCAGGGCAACGAAAATAAATGAGACACACACAACTGAGGAAAGTAAAAAAGAATCGCAAAACATTTTTAAAATACAGAAGTAGTAAAAAGGTAAAGTCAAAGTATACTGGCCCTAAAGGATGGTCAAGGTAAGTTGGTTACAAAGAAAAGCTTTGCTCTGAGGAAGGGGGTGCACTCCTGAAACGTTAGCTTGCCAGCACAGCTGGGTGTGTTAGTGTACACGTATCCAGCACTGCAAGGCATCTTCTGGTGTAGTGTGGATATAAAAAGTCTACACACCTATGTTAAAATGTTAGGTTTCTGTGATGTAAAAAAAAGAAAAATCATTTCAGAACTTTTTCCATCTTTAATGTAACCTATAAACCGTACAACTCAGTTGAACAACAAACTGAAATCTTTTAGGCGGAGGAAAGTAAAAATTAAAAACTAAAAATAATATGGTTGCATAAGTGTACACACCCTTAAACTAATACTTTGTTGAATTTTATTTTATTTGAATAAAATTTTAATTTTCTTACAGCACTCAGTCTTTTTGGGTAGGAGTCCATCAGCATGGCACATCTTGACTTAGCAATATTTGCCCACTCTTCCTTGCAAAAACACTCCGAGTCTGTCAGATTGTGAGGGCATCTCCTGTGCAAAGCCCTTTTCAGATCACCCCACAGATTTTTGATCAGATTCATGTATGGGCTCTGGCTGGGCCATTCCAAAACTTTAACCTTCTTCTGGTGAAGCCATTCCTTTGTTGTTTTGGATTGTATGCTTTGGGCTGTTGTCATGCTGAAAGAAGTTGTTCCTCTTCAAGTTCAGCTTTGTAGCAGAAGCCTGAAGGTTTTGTGACAATATTGACTGGTAGTCAAGGTAGAGGGAATTATGAACCGTTTCAAATAAGGCCCCAGTTCCAGGTGAAAAAAAACAGCCCCAAAGCATGATGCTGCCACCACCATGCTTCACTGTGGGTATGGTGTTTGGGGATGTGCAGTGTTGTTTTTGTGCCAAACATCTTTTGGAATGATGGCCAAAAAGTTCAACCTTTGTTTCATCAGACCATAACACATTTTCCCCACATGCTTTTGGGAGACTTCAGATGTGTTTTTGCACAATTTAGCCAGGCTTGGATGTTTTTCTTCGTAAGAAAAGGCTTCGGTCTTGTCACTACCCCATACATATGAAGACTACGGGAGATTGTTGTCACATGCCAGTACTTGTCAGATATTCCTGCAGTTCCTTTAATGTTGCTTTAGGTCTCTTGGCAGCCTCCCAGACTAGTTTGCTTCTCGTAATTTCATATTTTTTTGGAGAGATGTCCATTTCTTGGTAATGTCGCTTTTGCACCATATTTCTCCACTTGATGGTATATCTAATGTCTTGGAAATTCTTTTGTACCCTTCTCCTGACCTTTTAACAATGAGATTCCTCTGATGCTTTGGAAACTCTCTGCGGGCCTTGACTTTTGCTGTAGGATGCGACTAAGAAAATGTCAGGAAAGACTTACTAGAACAGCTGAACTTTAGTGGTGCACCGAAACTGAAAATTATGGCACCGAAACTGAAAATTCAAAATGCACTTGGATGAAAACCAAAATGCAAAGTTTTTTAAAAAGAATATCTATTTTTTTCTTAAAAAAAACCACACTGATTAAAAAAAACAATATATACCCCAATTTTTTGGAAACTATGAAAGAGGATGTTACAGCGCGTAAAAAATACCCAACATTTCACACTTTAAAATTGCCGTACTTAAAAAATCTCCATGGGTGATGCTATAAAAATTTCTACAGGTTAGTAGTGTAAAGTTAGAGGAGGTCTAGTGCTAGAATTATTGCTCTTGCTCCGACGTTCGTGGCAATACCTCAAGTGTGTGATTTGAACACCGTTTACATATGTGGGCTTATGTATGTGTTCACAAATTTGTGTGGAGGCAGCAAGGCATGGGGGTTTTTCTGCACCTGTATCAGTGCTTTTTTTTTTCCTACATCGGCTGTGTTGCTGACAGCTGTCCTGCCCTTAAACACACACCTGTTTTGGGTTTACTGGTTTCAAGAAGCACTGTCTGATGTGAACCATGCCTCGCAGAAAAGAGCTCTCAGAAGACCTACCATCAAGAATTGTTGACTTGCAAAAAGCTGGAAAGGGTTACAAAAGTATCTCCAAAAGCCTTGATGTTCATGTGTCCACGGTAAGACAGACTGTCTACAAATGGAGAAAGTTTAGCACTGTTGCTACTCTCCCTTGGCGTGGTTGTCCTGTAAAAATGACTGCAAGAGCACAGCGCAGAATGCTGCATGAGGTAAAGAAGAATCCCAGAGTGTCAGCTAAAGACCTACAGAAATCTCTGGCACATGCTAACATTTTTGTTGACACATCTGCAATAGGGAAAACATTAAACAAGAATGGAGTACATGGGAGGACACCACGGAGGAAGCCATTGCTGTCCAAAAAGAATATTGCAGCACGTTTGAAGTTTGCAAAAGAGCACCTGGATGTTTCACAGTACTACTGGCAAAATATACTGTGGACAGATGAAACCAAGATTGAGTTGTTTGTGTGCTGTGCCTTTTTTTCTCCACACATAGTGTTGTGTGTTCTTCTCAAACATCAAAACCTCATCCCCACTGTAAAACATGGCGGAGGGAACATCATGGTTTGGGGCTGCTTTGCTGCCTCAGGGCCTGGATGGATTGTTGTCATTGATGGGAAAATGAATTCCAGAGTTTCTCAAGACATTTTGCAGGAAAACGTACAACCATCTGTCCGCCAACTGAAGCTCCGCAGAGGATGGGTGATGCAACAGGACAATGACCCAAAGCATACAAGTAATTCAACAAAACAATGGCTGCAACAGCACAGAATATGCCTTCTGGAGTGGCCCAGTCAGAGTCCTGACCTCAACTCGATTGAAATGCTGTGGCATGACCTTAAGAGAGCGATTCACACCAGACATCCCAAGAATATTGCTACACTGAAACAGTTTTGTGAAGAGGAGTGGTCCAAAATTACTCCAGATCGTTGTGCAGGTCTGATCTGCAACTACAGGAAACGTTTGGTTGAAGATATTGCTGCCAAAGGAGGGTCAACCAGTTATTAAATCCAAAGGTTCACATACTTTTTCCTCCCTGCACTGTGAATGTTTACATGTTATGTGCAATTAAACCATGGCGACATCTAATGTTTGTGTAGTATTATGTAGACTGTGTTCTTCTATTGTTGTGACTTAGATGACGTTCAGAGCACATTTTATGCCCAATTCATGCAAAACTCCACGTAATCCCAAGGGGTTCACATACTTTTTCTTGCAACTGTACATCCACAGTTATAAGAGGGAGTGCACACTTATGCAACCACATTATTTTAGTTTTTTATGTTTACTCTCCCCCCCTCCCCAAAAAAAGATTTCAGTTTGTTTTTCAATTGAGTTGTTCAGTTTATAGGTCACATTAAAGGTGGAAAAAGTTCTGAAATTATTTATCTAGGTCTCTTTTTACACCACAGAAACCTGGCATTTTAACAGGGGTGTGCAGACTTTTTACATCCACTGTACATGCTTTCACACATTGCACTTTTGTAAGTATCCATTTTTATTAGTTGGTAATGCACTAGGTGCTTGAGCCTTCCTGTGTGTATTCAAAACATTTGCGCTCTCCCTCTCACTTGTAACCAACCTAACCTAAAAAAGAACATTCTTTTTCTTAGAAGGACGAAAAGGAGGGGTATATTAGACGATAGAATTAGCAGTGCAGCAAAGAGTGTACCCTTGTGGCAAACAGAAGCCAGAGTTCTTAAAAGACTTCATACATCTAATGAGAACAAATCACCAGGCTAGATGGATTACACCCAAAGAACTTAGCCAGGTCATTGGGTCATTGCAAGATTGTTATTCCAAATCTTTAAAGAAAGCTTACTGACTGGAGTGGTACCAGCGGACTGGCGGAAAGCGAACATGGTGCCAATATTCAAAAAAGGGCAGAGATACATACAAGAAAACTACAGGCCAGTTAGCCTTACATCAAATGGCTTATGAAAGACCCTTCTTGCCAGACCAATCTGTTAACATTCTACGAGGAAGAGAGCTGTAATCTGTGTAGAAGAATGTCTATGAATGTAGTAGATCTAGATTTTGCCAAAGCATTTGACACGGTACCCCATAAATGTGTATGTACCTGGATAAGAAATTGGTGAACTTCAGTTCTGAGGAAAGGCTACACACATTAAGCTTAATGTAAAGAAAGAAGGCGGGGCCATCTAAGTGCAGCACGTGAGAAACATTTATTAAATCAAAAAGGTAAGCAACTCACAATGATGGTGATATAAAGCGTGTGTCATGGGATGTGTTAATTCAGAGGTATCAGGCCAATGTCTTGGGGCAGTGCTGGTGGCTCCCACCAGGAAGGAGATGTCAAAGTCACTTCCGGTCATGTGACAGAGAGGGGTGGTGTGCATTTGGAGCATGCTTGCTCCCTCTTCAGGCCAGGACGGGGACCATCTTAGTGTGGGTTTTTATGGATGACAGGAGGAGGTGAGTGGGTGGAGACCGCTCCCATTGTTCTCACTGTAACCATGGACATTCCAAACAGTAACACACAAACAGGAGTGCTCTCTCTCTCTAAACATACAACAGTCGTGGGTCTAAACCAGTTGTCTCTAAAATACATAGTATACAATGCAGCATTATTATAACAAGTGTACTTACTGGTGACGATATTCAATGTGTCAAAAAAGACCTTAAGGGTCATGGGTATAGAAAAAAAAAAAAATGGGAACCCCCTCACCAAAAACTACCTATTATACAAAAGACTATGCAAAAGTTGTATCAGTATAATGTGCACATAAAAGAAAAAATAGGAGGCTAAATATAGGACAAAAACAGGAGGATAAAAACATTGCAATAATAAGACCTAGTGTCTAATAACTTTGTAGACAAATGCCTTATGTTTACATATGTGGTCATGTCGTATGTGTTATGAAAATGGCCCGAATATATATGGGAATGAATGTCAATGACTCATATTATGCTGCCAATTTTGAATTCTTCGTTTAAGCCTCCAGGGGCCAGGGTGCCCAGGATATGTAACTAATAGGTTTCTCATTCACAAAGGCATTTATAGCGCTCAGCTGTAGGTAGATCTAAAGATATGGATTCAATAACCCACGCTCTCAGGTCTTGGCTATGACTGCCTATAACAACGCGCTGTCAACAGCCCTTGACTCACTAGCGCCTTTAACCACACGCAACATCAGACCCCGACCGCTCCAGCCCTGGCAGACTGATCACACCAAAACCCTCAAACGACACAGTCGTGCCGTGGAGCGACTACGGCGCAAAACCAAATCCCAACAAGCCTTCACCTGCTACAAATCTGCCTTCCACACCTACACCTCCTCCCTCCACGCAGCCACACAATCCTACTTCCTGACCCTCATCAAGGCCCTCTCCTCCAATCCTCGCCGACTCTTCTCCACCCCCACCTCCACCCAGCACCTCACTCACCGCCCTTGAGATTGACAATCACTTCAAAAACAAGACTGACACAAATTGCAAGGACATCGCAGCAACTCACACTCCCTCTCAACACGTCCCCTCTCACACAGCTACCCCCTCATCCCCCTCGACATAACCCGCAGGGACTTCGTCACTGCTCAAACTCCCTCCTACCCCGTTCCCCCTCACTCAGCTACCCCCTCATCACCCCTCTACCACGGCCCCACCACTGCTCTGACCTCCACCCTACCCTACATTCCTCATACTGAAGCCCCCTCAACACTCCGCACCTTTGACCTTACTACCATCGAGGAAGTCTCCAAGGTCCTTTCTGATGCCCACCTCACAACCTGCCCCCTCGACCCTATCCCCTCACAACTCCTACAACCTCCTTCATCCTATGCTCCCTCACCCACATCTTTAATCTCTCCCCCGGAACTTTCCCCTCCTCTCTGAAGCATGCACACATCACCCCCATACTTAAAAAGCCCTCCCTGGACCCCAATGACCCGAACAACCTCAGGCCGATCTCCCTGCTCCCATTCACATCCAAACTCCTCGAGCACCTAGTCTACACCCGCCTAAGCTCTCACCTCAACGACAACAACCTCCTCGATCCCCTACAGTCCGGCTTCCGCCCCCTACACTGCACCGAAACTGCCTTACTCAAACTCTCCAACGACCTGCTAACCGCCAAAGCTAACGGCCACTATTCAGTGCTCCTACTCCTTGACCTCTCCGCGGCCTTCGACACAGTCGACCACCCCCTCCTCCTCAAAAAACTACACTCCCTCGGCCTCAGAGATTCTGCTCTCTCCTGGCTCTCATCCTACCTGTCACAACGCTCCTTCAGCGTTACCTATAATGCTACCACCTCCCCCTCACTCCCCCTCTCTGTTGGGGTCCCTCAAGGCTCCGTCCTCGGGTCCCTTCTCTTCTCCATCTACACCACCTCCCTTGGCCAACTCATACACTCTCACGGCTTCAACTACCACCTATATGCCGATGACACACAAATCTATCTCTCAACCCCCCGCCTCACCCCCTCAGTCTCCACCCGAATCACACACCTACTGAGCGACATAGACTGGATGTCGCTCCACTTCCTTAAACTGAACCTCTCCAAAACCGAGTTTCTTGTCTTCTCCCCAGCCCGGACCCCAACCCCCATTGACTTCTCCATCATGTCCAACAACGCCACCATCAAACTCACCCCGCAGGCCAGAGTACTTGGTGTTATTCTGGACTCCAACCTATCCTTTCAGCCCCAAGTCCAATCTTTAACAAACTCATGCAGACTCCACCTCCGCAACATCGCCAAAATACGCACGTTCCTAACCCCAGAAACCACTAAACAGCTCATCCACTCCCTCACCATATTACAACTCGATTACTGCAACACCCCCCTTACTGGCCTGCCTTGCCGCTGGCTATCCCCGCTTCAGTCGATCCTGAATACGGCTGCCAGACTCATTCACCTTTCCAACCATTCCGTTTACTCCACTCCCCTCTGCCAATCCCTCCACTGGCTACCGATTGCGCAACGGATCAAATTCAAAATCCTAACACTGACGTACAAAGCTGTCCACCATACTGCCCCGAACTACATCACCGACCTAATATCCAAGTACCACCCAACACGCACACTCCGCTCCTCACAAGACCTCCTTCTCTCTAGTTCCCTGGTCTCCTCCTCCCATGCCCGCCTCCAGGACTTCTCCAGGGTGTCACCCATCCTCTGGAACTCCCTGCCCCAACCCATCAGATTACTACCTACTCTCCTCTCCTTTAGGCACACCCGGAAAACCCACCTCTTCAGGGAAGCCTACCCCACCACCTGCTAACTTGCCGACCTCCACTCTTCCTACCATTCCATCCCCCACAGCTTTCTCCTCCTGTGCCACCATCCCCTCCCTCCTAGATTGTAAGCTCGAAAGAGCAGGGCCCTCGATCCCCTCATGTTTTGCATTGTATTGTTATTGTTCTGTCACATGTTCTGTCCCCCTTTGTAATGTACAGCGCTGAGCGAACTATTGGCGCTTTATAAATACTATATAATAACTGTAACATTCAGAAAAATGCCGAGGGACACTCTGCTGGTCTGAACCATCTTCACCTAGATGCCCATGTTCCCCAAATCTCTAACGAAGGGCGCAAATCGTGCACCCTACATAGAGCAGGCTGCATGGGCAGGTGGCAATAAATAAACTAGGTGGAATAGATGAAAAAGTCAGGTATTGTTGTATTGTAACAATTTGCCCATTGTTAATGTGTTTACAGGTAAGGAATCTCGGTTTTCGGCATTGGAACATGGGTACCCTGGAGGCTTAAACAAAGAATTAGAAATTGGCAGCAAAAGAGTCATTGACATTCATCCACATATACATTTGAGTACACTAACATATTTCTTATCAGTTACACCCCCTTCTGCCATTTTCATAAGGCATACGACATGACCACATATGTAAACATAGGGATAAGTTTGCGTACAATGTTATTAGGTACTAAAAGGCCCTTTCATCGCAATGTGTTTATACTCTGTTTTTGTCCTATAGTTATCGCTTTATATCACCATCATTGTGAGTTGCTTATCTTTGTTTTAATAAATGTTTTGCATGTGCTGCACTTAGATGGTGCTGTCTTCTTTGTTCACATTTTGTCTCCAGAGTCCTTCTAGCTCTTGCAGCCTCCAAATCAAGCACCCAGTAAAAGGACTATACAAGAACTCACATTTCTCAAAGACTTATTAGTGAAGCGGCCACTGAGCCTCCACTAAGTGCGCTAAACACCCCTGATCTTGTACACATTAAGTTTATTTTCTCTGGAGAGGAGATGCTGAAGAAGAGATATGGCCGCAATATATAAACATCTAAATGGTGATTCTAGCATAGGGAGAAAGCTGTTCAGTCTGAGGTTGCTCAAGAGGATACATGGTTATGAAGATGGACGAGAAGCAGTTTAACCTTAAACTGTGTAAGGGGTTCTTTACTGTTAGAATGATAAGGATCTGGAACTCCCTTTCACAACTGGTGGTGTCAATTGGAAGTATCGTCAATTTCAAGAAAACTTTTAGAGAGGCATCCTTGCATAGCCAATTTACAGGGATATGGGAAGTGTTAGCGACAAATGCACACACACGCACAGTTAACTGGATGGACTGATGTCTTTATTCGACTATGGATGTCTTCAGTTTGCAGAATCCAATTTATAGCCATTTTTCAAGAATATGCGTTACACTTACAGCCAGCCTAACACCCTAGAAGGTTGAGACAGGAATTCCTCCATCAGAAAAGAAGTGTTGCAAGCTGAAACCAAGGTGGTAAAAGAAATGGAAAGCTAAGAAAACATAATAAACTTTTTGCTTTCACCCAACCGTTATTCCATGTTACCTCATCCCTGAAAAGTTTATCATGTGCAAATAGGGAATGGAACTTTATATAGGTATCAAGGAAACAAAGGAAATAAAAAAAAAGATCACTTTATTGTTCACAAAATATTAAAATGATTTTGATTCACCATAATATAAAAAGCAAATCAATTACATCAAGAAGCATATATGTGCAGATATCTTCAGCATCAGTCTCTAAAAACCTCAACATGTTTTGACTCAGTCTTCATTAGGAGGTAAAGACTATTACTAATGATGCATGTATAAAACATAGCAAGGATGTGAGTCCAGGGAAAAAAACAATGCAAGGGATGATGAACCTAGAAACAGCCCTAATATGAATCAAAGAAGAAAATTAGGAGAAAAAGTGAGATCACTACAGTCCTAAACTTAGCCCACCACAAGCAGTTTTTTGACTGTTTCTTGATGTAATCGGTTGCTTTTTATATTATGGTGATACAAAATAATTTTAATCTTTTGTGAATAAAGTGATAATTTTTTTTTATATTTCCTTTACATGTTTCCTTGGTACCTATATAAAGTCCCATTCTATAATTTCACACTAGATTTGAATGTCTTTGATTTCTAGACGGTGGTCGCTGCATCCCCCCCTTTACATTTACTGCCACTTTCAGGAACATGTGCATTGGAAATATTGTGCATGGACTTCCTGTAAGAGCACCACAGGAAAAAGCCTTGGAAAAAAGTTCCAGAGGATAAAATAACAGCCCTCCAGTAAAATGGTGGGAAAAAAACAGCATTGCAAAAGAGAATAAAAGCAAAAAGTGAATGAAGAGGCCCATATAGAGAGGAATTAAAAGTTAGAGTATTCAGCTATAGCCCCCGCCCTCTCGAAACACAAAAGTCCTTACAGTGTAGAGCTGACTCACTGCTTGGAAAGTCTTTAGTGACAGCAAGGGATCTAGTAATCCAGTCTGGAATTGGCGGCAGTGCAATTGCTGCAGCCAGTTTTTAGACCTGGGGATCTAGTAGGATGTTATACAAATAGCAAAGTTGTGCAAGTGCAATTACAGTGACCTGCTGTAGTGACTGACTCTGGTATGTCACTAAGTAACAGGGCAAATGCAGTGAAAATCTGAATTTGTTAGACAGCTAATGTGCTTGCTGTATCTTAAATGAATGCCCAAAACTGGCAGTAGGGTGCGACAGTTGTTTATAAATGTTAGATTGTCTTAATATCAGAGCTGGAAATGTCCTACCTATTGATTGCACTTTTGTTATTAGCGATTACATACCTTCTGTGAATGGCTGAGCGGGGGAGGTGTCAGCACAAATCTGATCATTAAAGGAGAGCACCCAGCAAAGCTAGAGAACTGACCACAATGTGATCACCTGCTTAGAGTGGTCAGTTTTTAAATAGGAAAGCAGAGGGACGAGAAGGAACACCAGAGGTTTCACACAAAGGAAGTAATACAAAGGGAATAGGATACTTTATTCATACAAGTACATGAGACAGCAGGCACAAATCAGAAATATGAAATGTTGGATTTGCACATTCTTTAAGCTACCTGTAGATAGCGCCAAGTCAGCAAATGAGGATACTGTCTGGACAAACTGGGTCTAGGAAGGTATGTCAATATAAAAAAAGTGACATTTAAAACAGAAGATATGTTCCATTTGATTGAACTGCAAACTGTTCTAAATCAGCCCTCAAAATTTCCACTCACCTGCTCGCATTTGGCGAGTGGAAAGAACGTGGGGCCGAGCAGGGCTGGAACTAGAGGTGGGTGGGAGGGGCGGCTGACAGAATTATTGACAGCGACGTTACTACTAATGTCAGCATTGAGCTAGAGAGGAGGAGAGGGCAGGGAGGAGGTTTGCGCTGTGTTATTGCCCCGCTCCAGGTTCTCCCTCCTGTCACTGTCACGCGGAAACGTCGCTACAGGGGTGCAAGTGCCCCCCCATGTTATTTTTTGTCCCCCGTGTGCCTCCCCCAATTAGGCTGGCAGACTGCAGGAGGAGAAATTGACAGCCTGGGGTGATCAGTGCGGTGGGGGGCAGTTACAAGCACCGATCCCCCTGTATGGCTTCAATGAAGCAGCTGAAAGCTGCGGGAGGGAGAGGATAAGCACCTTTAAGCTGCTTCACTGAAATCCATTAAGGGAGATTGGTACCTGTAACTGCCCCCCACCACACCAATCACCCCAGACTGTCCATCATAATTCCCCTTCTTTCACCCTCCACAACAATAGGAAAGGAGAGAGGCTGAATCTACTCTGCCCCCCATGTGCCCACCCACAATCCAGTCCATGCAGCTTCTGAGAAGGGGAATGTGTGGGCCGGAAAAATTGTATACAGCAGCCGGCAGCCCTGTGATGCTTCTGACTGAGCCAGTGAGCCGGAAACCATCCATGCGAGTCCGGACCTTCCATCCTCCCTCCACATATCTCCAAACACTCCACTTCCTGCACTATGCGTCACAGCGCTGACCTCTATCATTTTGTTTCCCTATTGATGTAAAGCACTACCTTTCCTTTTATGTTTACATTGCTTTATATTAATATTGTTAAAGTTGTTAATATTTATTTTTGTAACTTTATTCTGCATAAAACATTTAACAGTGCCATTTCATGAGAGAATTTATGAGGGCCTTTTTAGGGGCGGGCAGGGTAGGGGTTGGGTGGGGCAACTGGTGGTGAGTAACTCCTAAGGCCTGGTTAGTAGCTCAGGACTTGAAATTTTGAGCCCTGTTCTAAATGGTCTGTAACCTACGCAAAAGACTACGCAAAATGCTTTCATATACACATGAAAGCGTTTAAAATATTGACACCTTAACCCATATAAATTCACCTTTGCTACTGACTTCAACAAATCTAACTGAAAAAGCTACATTTTATTTTTTTATTAAATTTTGGAGAAGCAGAAAACAGTCCAGTTTTGCTCATACTTGCCCACCAGTCAAGGAATGACTTCCTGTGTCCCTCTATGAATGCTGGGAGGAAAAATATTAAGGTTCTGTTATGTACAAGCTAAAGGCTATTCCTTAGCAGGTGCATCTGGCTGCTTCAATTCCTTTTGCACTGCCATGAACATGTATGGGGAATGAACAGTGCAGATGCAAACAAAGGCCTTTCAACAGTTCCTGATTTACAGAATACCACTATAAAAAAAGCAAAAAACCTCAAATTATAGGAGCAGTATATTAGAAAAGAAAAAATAATAATGTGGACACTGAACTCTGTAAAATTTTGGCAATGCCAAGATGACTGATCTCTTGTGAGGCAAACAGCCGGCCGCCTGAAGATGTCAGAGGCCAGCAAGGAGCTCCGAGACAGTGCAGCACTGGAGTGAAGGTAAATATAGATCTGTTTAAACATAATGGCAAAAGCCCCTAGTGCACTTTTTTTTTTAAACTAACCTCATTGGTGACTTTAGCTCCAAACAGCCAACCTGCTCCTCGCGGACTGATTGCCCAAGTGTCTACATCTTCTGGATCAGACCACACCAAGTCACAGAAGGCTCCTTTGTGAGGGATTTCCTGGTTTCGCTCAATGGTCCGGATCTGATCCAGAGTCTTTATGTCTGGGGACAAGCCTCCATGAACACACAGAATTTGCTCATCTATCAACTGAAGACAAACAAGCCATATAGGATATAATTATATAAACTAAACTGCAGTGCAGATAATTAAATAATAACAAAGAGTCTAAGAACCTGCAAAATACTTACAGCTGCCACTGTCAGCATATCAAAAACTTTGGTACAATAACGCCATGCATTGGCATTTCCATATTTGGTTTGGCACTCATCTAGAAGAAAGGAAAATGTTACTTTGGAGCAAAAATTTTACATTAAAAAACAATCTTCAAACGAAAAAAAGAAAAAAAAAAGAAAAAAAAAAAAAGGAAAAAAAAGGGAGAGCGAAACCTGCGCTGCCAGATGAAACAAAACAAAACAAAACCCCCTTAGTGGCTGCAAACACCTAACTATAATCAAATAGTGAGACAAAAAAAAATGAATATGCTGTGGTGCTGCGCTACTTAAAGTGAATGATCAATGAACATAAAAAACAAATAATGTGCAAAGTGAACAACCCATACAGTCAATGCTAAACCAACGTGTGTGGAGGCAACAATAAGTGTACCAAATAACAAAGATGAAATGTAACCGAAAAAATTTAAATATAAATAATGAATGTGCTAAAATCATCAAGTGAAAAAGTGATCAGTAGATAAATACATGAAAAAATTGAATAGTGAAAAAAATGTCAAATGACAAAAATGTGACACAGAAAATGAGTACGTAAAAAAGAACAAATAGTCCCAAATGCGCAACAGACAGTGAATCTTCAGCACAAGCCGTGAAAGATCAGTGACCACAACAAATGGCCAATCCATCAGCTAGCGTGCGCGCTCACCTTCCAACTGCAACCCGCAAAGTGTCAAAAGGCATATACACAGACCGATGATCTCACACCAGATGAATCTCCGTATTGAAAAAAAAAACAAAAAAAAAACAAAACAAACACTCACTTTACACAATATATGTTTTTTATGTTGATCATTCACTTTTTGATTAAGTAGCGCAGCACCACTTCAAATTCATTTTTTTAATCTTCAAGTGAAAATTCCCATAACATACTCATTCAGATACACAGATACCCTGCAAATACTGGCTGAAAATATATTGCATATCTGGCAAAATACCTTTTACATCAGTACCTTTAAGCTGAACTCCAGGATTTCAGCCACTTTGTAAAGAGTGCTGTAATACTAGGGGCCCTGTTTAATGGGGTACAAGCCACCTTGTGGACTTATCTTTTTAATTGGCAACCATATGCCCATCATACTAACCATAGGTTTAAAGCTTCAGTGAGGAGTAAAATGTGTTGGGGCTTCTATGGCACCAGGTGAACTGTTTATACCTTACTTTCAATAAACCAGAAGTTGGCTATTATGGTGAGTGGCTCTAGTTTCCTTGTTTTGAAATGTTTAAAGGATAGGGGTATATTTTCTAAAACTGATGCATACAGAAACTGGTGCAGCTGTGCAAAGTTACCAATCAGGTTTTATCCCTGGTTCACACCAATGCGACTTGTCATGCGATTTAACCGTTAAAATCGCATGACAAATCATATCCAATGATCGGCAAAGGACCCGATCTACCTGGTGCGACTCCGACTTCGTCAGTCATACCGATTTGAAAAGTAGTTCCTGCACTACTTTTGCAGATTTCGGGTGCAACTTCATAGACATCAATGCATGAAGTCGCACAGATGTCTGCAAAGTCGCACCGATGTTTGAACTTGAAATCACAAAACTTCAAGTGAAGTCACACGATTGCTAATTCACAAGCAATGTGAACGGGGGCTAACTGTCAAAACTTTATTGAACAATATGAAGTTGAAAGCTGATTGATTGCTATACACATCTTCACCATATTCAGTGTGCATCAGTTTTAGTAAATCTTCCCATAGATGTTTTTACTGAGCGCTGGAGTACAGCTATTGCTATGCTGGAACTTCTGGCCACCATTTAGAACTCTCCGGGTGGTGAGGCAGCACTGAATCATCCTCAACTCCTGGGCTAAGCGCAGCTGAGCAGGTGTGATGTGTGTGTTGCTGAGTGGCCATCCATCCTATCCAGGCGTGTTGCCATACCGGGCTGTCCACTGCAACTGCCAGCACCGCACCCACACCATCTTCCCTGTGACCGCTCCTACTTGGCAGATCTCATGACATCGCTGGACACTGGTGCAGGGCATCCAACCTGCTACATGCAATTGCCGGCACCCGCAGTATCTCACAAACGGGGCTGCGGCTATCCATAGTGTCCCCTCAAAAATGCAGCGTCAGCAGGATTAGCCCCAGCACCTTCCAGCACCTGTGTTTAGCCCATATGCTTCCCCCCCACCAGTGCAGTGTCCGTAGGTCACTGTCATCTGATACATTGCACACAAAAACCCCCAGTGTTAGCTGATTCAGGACTGATCTCTGCTAGCACTTGCAGGTACATTTGTTTGTAGTGGTTCAAGCAGTCCCTGACAGCCAGGTGCTCTTTTTGAGTTGCACTAGGTTCTTATAAATTTAGTGCCCAAAACGTCCAGCGAAAGGTACTCTAGTGAAGAGGCATACAGGATTCTAACCAGGTCAGATGAGAGTGAATGGGAAGCCTCACTGAAAGAATCAGGCTCAGAATACAAACCTGTAGACAGCAGAGGCACCCTGACAGATAGCTCAGACGATGGAGTAGAGGCCCCTGCTAATGTTAGCTGTACCCGACACCTTTCCTAGGTTGCTGAAGTGGTATAATTGCATGATGATTCACATATTCAGCAGAGTGCCAGTACTAGTGCCGCTCTACATTTTGGTGAACTAGGGAGCACCAGCGGCCTAGTACATCCTGGTCTTATACATACCAGCACTGCAGTATCACTTGGTGATGTGGTGAGTCCCATAAGTGCAGTACAAGCTGGTGCGGTGGCTAGCACAAGTAGTGTCCCATAGCCACCAGAATACAAACACAGGCCTGTAGAGCCCATAGTGTCCTTCCGGATGTGCTTACAAATCCTGATTGGCAGCCCACAAATTCTGAAGCACCCGTACTTCTCCCATTCACTACCCAACCCGGAATTCAGGTGGAAACAGCAAATATAACTACTCCTCTCGATTTTTTGGAGCGGTTTTTCACGGAAAATCTGTATGCATTGATTATGGATCAAAGCAATTTATATTCACAACAATTTATCGCCGACAACCCAAATTCAAACCTTGCCAGACCACTGACATGGAAACCTATTACGGTTTCCGAATAAAGTTTTTTTGGGCCTAACCCTCAACAAGGGCATTACTAAAAAAAATTAATTGCAGTTATATTGGTCCACAGAACCGATTCATCATATGCCCGTGTTCTCTGCTGACATGGCCAGGCACAGATATGAGAACATTTAATGCAATTTATGTATTTCAACGACAATACACTCGAGGTGACCCTGAATTTGACTGGCTCCACAAAATTCTGCCCCTCATAAATCACCTTAACTAAAAATTTGCATATCTTTATACTCCCCAGCAAAACATCTGTGTTGATGAGTCCCTCATTAAGTTTTCTGACCACCTTGCATTCAAACAATTTATACCCAGCAAGCATGCCATCCCATATGTATAAGACAAGAGGGCAACAGGCTTTACATGTAAGTTTCAGAATTACGAGGGAAAAAGATGGTCACGTGGAGTCTGGGGGGACTACATTGGGAGCAGTGGCAAGAAGGTTTTGGACTTGGTGTTATCCTTTTTCTATATGGGGTACCACTTATACGTGGACAATTTTTATTCAAGTGTGCCACTATTTAGACCAGGGGTACTGAATTAAAACTCATGGAGGTCCGACCAGTAAAATTTTCTTCCAACAGAGGTCCAAACTGCATTTTATTCCAGCCCTCTCCTACTGTATATCACAAAGCGACGACCCCCCCCCACGTCACAGTCCCCCACTTAGCATCAGTTTTACCTTTACAGTAGTGTTCTCAGGCCTCCTGCATATCAACCCCCCCCCCCACAGTAGTGTTCTCTGCCCTCCTCACATCAACCCCCCCCCCACCACCACATGCACACAGCACTGCCCCTTTTCACATTTTGCCCCCCCCCTCTATGTCACACACACAGCTAGAGTTGTGTCCGCGGATCCCCTTCACTCTCCTACCTTAGAGAGAAGAGCAGGAGGCAGAGCATTTCTGGATCGGGTGTGGGAAGCACAGCATATCATTGAACAGAGCCGCTTCTTGCCCCCCATCCTCTGCCACTGTTATAACAGCAGAGCAGACAATTTGAGACAGAACATTTCTGGAGCGAGTGTTGAATAGAGCATGGGAGCTATCGGGGTTAATTTTCTGTATTAACCAGCAGGTGATTGGCTGCTAGGACTGCTCTGCTTCCAATCAGCTGCTGGTTAACTTAAACAGTTATAACCGTGGCAGCTCCTGCACTTTATTCAATGCTCTGCTTCCCACATCCAATCCAGAAATGCTATGACAGCTCGTGTTCCCGAGACCTGTTAAACACGGTGCCGTTATTCCACACTCACTGCAGAAATGTTCTCTCTGCTGTTATAACAGTGGTGGAGGATGGGGGAAAAGAAGCGGCTCCTAAATGGTGTGACTGGGTCCGGATGAAAGAGTGGCTAGGTCCGCATCTGGACTGCGGTCCGCCATTTAGTGATGCCTGATTTAGACATTTGTACAATCTTGGAATTGGCTCATGTGGCACCATGCGACCTAAGCACTGGGGCTTCCCCCAACGGCTTGTAAAGGCCAGTCTTGGAAAGGGGGAAATACCTGCTTGAGAGATGATGAATTGCTCCCAATGAAGTGGAAGGACAGTATGTGGATCCAGCACAGGTTTCAATCGTCTAGTTGCCAACATCCCAAAGGTTAAGTAATCAGAAATATGTTCCCCGACAATTTGTACTGGGACTTTTAAGGCAACTCAAAAAAAAATATTATAAACGTGAATAATTTTGTTACAAATTTGTTATGAAACATGATAATTTGACACATTGCACAAATGTTAAAATCATACATAGAAAGAAATGGCGAGAATGCCTGTAAACTTGCTGTAGGCTGAGAATTGGTGTTCACCCTCTCCTGTAAACCAGAAGAAAGCATAGGGCGAGTAAGCTTCAGCTGAAAAGACCCGACATGTTTCAGAACAAAGTCTTTCTTCAGGGGTGAGCTGAAGAGGAAGGATGGCCAAGAAACATTCTATAGAATATAGTTGACAGGAGTAAGGATTAGCAATAGCATGACTAAAAATTATACAGTCAGAAAATATATGTCCTACATACCATCCAATTTTCTTTTGTAATTTAACTCACCATAATTGTAGAGAAAAGACAGAGAATATTCTTCTATTGATGTGCTCACCTTTGACACCTCGATGCACCAAGGCTAGATGGAAATTGGCTGAGGAAAAATATAGAAGGATCAACCCTTCTTCCTTATCTGGGAGGGACTCCCAAATCTACTTCTACGCTGTGTCAAAGCCATGAACAATAATACTTTCAATCTCAAATTCACAATGATTTATGATCTCGCTATGATTACTTTTCTAGACATCACTATCAATAAAGACCCAAATGGAAATCTGCATTTGCAATCCCACATGAAATCCCTGCACTCCTACATTAAATCCCTTCCTACAAAGGCAGATTTTGAGCAGTGTGTAAAACGTATTGAAAGCACACACCAGCAGGAAATTTCTGATCTTAAAACAAGATATTTGTGTGCGCATGGAAGAGATTGAAAATAACACTGATGGCCTGTGTAACGCTTTACAAACCCACGAAGAGACCCTTAACTCCCATACGGTTCTAATACAACAGCTCATGTACCAGCAGGATGATATTGCAAATAGGAACCACCGTAACAATATCCGTATCAGGGGTATACCTGAATCCGTTGAACCTAAAGATTTGGCCGCGGCAGCTACCACCATCTTCAATCAACTACTCCAGCAACCTAAAGACACCTACATTGAGTTGGACTGCATACATCGCACAACGGGTCCAAGACATCCTGATCCGTCTTTTGTCCGTGACACTCTATGCAGGGTCCATTACTTTAAGGTCAAAGACTCCATTATGCGTGCAGCCAGCACGCAGGACACCATCCTATTTACTGAAATACCGGTGATGCTCCTCCCTGATCTTTCTCGCCAGAACCTAGCTATGCGCAGGGCGCTGCGCCCTCTCACTCAGATGCTGCAAGAGAGGCATATCCGCTACCAATTGCGGTTCCCGTTCCAGCTTCACACCTCGCAGAACGGTAAATCTGCCCGATTCCACACCCTTGGAGACCTGCCTACATTTCTTGGTGTGTTCGAGCTGCCCCAGGTGTCCCTTCCGGACTGGACCCTTCAACTTTCGACCCCAGGCTTTCCTCTCCACTCTTCCTGGCAGCGGACCGATTGCAAGAAGAAGCATTCCACATCCTCCTCTAAACAGATCCCGGAGGGATGACCCCTTATCTACATGAAGTGGGAGGCCTCTTCCTTTACTTCTATTTCCACAGTTCCTGCACAATCTGATGGTTACCTCTGATGGTTCAGTGCCTTGTATTTGTGTTTATTTGTGCCTGTTGGTTTTCTGTTTTTTTTTTTTTTTTAGGTTCTGAGGCTGTGACCTGTGGCTAATCCCCAGGTATCGCCGCCGCAGTTTTGCCGTGACCGGCGGGGATGCCTTTGGCCCTAGCCTTAGGGGCTTCGGGCCCTTCCTTGTTTGTTTTATCCACACCCCGTCTTTGCCATACTTTGTTCATTTTTATTTGTTGGGGACGGGGGCTTATTTTCTCATGCCCGTTTGAGGGATTATTGCATACATTTTGTAGAGGTGGTCGCTCCTATTAATGACCTTCCTTAGTTACCTTTTGCCTGTGGGAGGCCTGGGTCAGGATCAGATACATGCGCCTTTGACGTTCCCCACCAAGGCAGTACCTACACAGTATTACACTATGTAATTTTGACAGCTCGCCTGTCTGGTAGTTTTTCCTTCTCCTTTTGTCTCTTTTTATCTGTTCTTTTCTCGACTTCTTCCACCCTTTTTTTTCTCTTCTTTCTGGGGTTGGGGGCTATTCGGCAGAGCTTTATTGGCGTCACACTTTTTACCAATTTGTTCCCCCACAACTAAATATGACTCCGATAAAATTTTCTTCTATTAATTGTAGCGGCTGTAACACTCTGGAGAAGTGGAGCCAGATGCTCTGCCATTTCCATAAATATGGCTCACAGATCTTACTACTTCAGGAGACTCATTTTCGCTCCGATGGTATCCCAGTCCTCCGCAATCGTTACTATAATCAGTGGTATCATAGTACTAATCTGCAGACTAGGTCTAGAGGGGTGTTGGTAGCCTTTCATTATACCTTCGGCCGAGAGGTCTTGGACTCCTTAATTGACCCAACTGGTCGTTACCTTTTCCTTAAATTGAAATACCAAGATTTTGTTTTTACAGTTGCAAACATCTATGCTCCCAACCTTGAACAGGCTCCGTTTCTTACAGAGGTAGTTTCCCAGCTGTCCGCTTTTGGGGTTCCTGTCTCATTGTCTGAGGGGACTTCAATGTCGCTCTCTCTCCAGATTTGAACACTTCAGCAGGTAAATCTTCTCTCTCCTTCTCGACCTTATCTCAACTTAAGTCGTCCTTGCATAACTTACACCTAGTGGATGTTTGGAGTATTCAACATCCTTCGGAGCGAGACTATAGCTATTACTCTGCAGCTCATGCAACCGTTGTATAGACTATTTCTGTGTCTCTCAGTCCTTGCTAGATTGCCCGACTTCATCCTCTCGGTCACTTCTTGTGGTTGGACCACGCTCCAATCCATCTTACGATTCAAGACAGGCCATCGTCTGTACGTCGTTTTTCGTAGCGCCTAAATGACACCCTACTCAAAGATTCTCTCTGTATCGCGGAGATAGAGAAGACTATCCAGGAATTTATTTTGGATCACACAATGGACACTACCGGCCCTCTTACTCAATGGGAGACCCTCAAATGTGTTCTTAAGAGGGATTCTCATTAAACATGGCTCTTGCCTAAAAAAGGCTCATATGACAGAGATGCGGCGATTATTTTCACTTCTTGCATGTTTGGAACAGTCTCCAAAATGTACGTTAGACCCAATGCTTGTGGTGGAACTAACACTCGCAGAGATTTACTCCAACTTTTAGATTCCTCCTCCCTTATTACACAAGACAAAGCACGCAACACCCATTACTCTTTAGCTAACAAATGTAGCCAACGCGCGTGAACTTCATCCCTGTCCATCCCGTCGTCCGATTCAATACATCCAGGCGCCTGATAATTCTAAACTCTACCACAACAAGGACATCTGTTCTGCGTTTGAGCGCTATTATTCTCAACTGTATAATCTCTCCTTGGCAAATCCTGATATCCCCCTATTTCCTCCATGCCGGCTATGTCCCAATACAGTCATGGCCGAAATTGTTGGCACCCTTGATATTTTTCCTGAAAATCAAGTATTTCACACAAAAAAGGTATTGCATTAACACATGTTTTGCTATACACATGTTTATTCCCTTTGTATGTATTGGAACAAATATAAAACAGAGGCAGAAAAGCAAATATGACATAATGTCACACAAAACCCCAAAAATGGGCTGGACAAAAGTATTGGCACCCTTAACTTAATATTTGGTTGCACACCCTTTGGAAAACATAACTGAAATCAGTCGCTTCCTATAACCATCAATAAGCTTCTGACACCTCTCACCCGGAATTTTGGACCACTCTTCCTTTGCAAACAGCTCCAGGTCTCTCTTATTGGAAGGACACCTTTTCCCAACAGCAATTTTAAGATCTCTCCACAGGTGTTCAATGGGGTTTAGATCTGGGCTCATTGCTGGCCACTTCAGAACTCTCCAGCGCTTCTTTGCCATCCATTTCTGAGTGCTTTTTGACGTATGTTTGGGGTCATTGTCCTGCTGGAAGACCCAGGATCTTGGACGCAAACCCAGCTTTCTGACACTGGGCCCTACAGTGCGACCCAAAATCCTTTGGTAATCCTCAGATTTCATGATGCCTTGCACACAGTCAAGGCACCCAGTGCCAGAGGCAGCAAAACAACCCCAAAACATCATTGAACCTCCACCATATTTTACCGTAGGTACTGTGTTTTGTTCTTTGTAGGCCTCATTCCGTTTTCGGTAAACAGTAGAATGATGTGCTTTACCGAAAAGCTCTATCTTGGTCTCATCTGTCCACAAGACGTTTTCCCAGAAGGCTTTTGGCTTACTCAAGTACATTTTGGCAAACTGTAGTCTTGCTTTTTTATGTCTCTGTGTCAGCAGTGGGGTCCTCCTGGGTCTCCTGCCATAGCGTTTCATTTCATTTAAATGTCGACGGATAGTTCGCGCTGACACTGATGCTCCCTGAGCCTGCAGGACAGCTTGAATGTCTTTGGAACATGTTTGGGGCTGCTTATCCACCATCCGGACTATTCTGCGTTGCAATCTTTCATCAATTTTCCTCATCCGTCCACGACCAGGGAGATTAGCTACAGTGCCATGGGTTGCAAACTTCTTGATAATGTTGCGCACTGTGGACAAAGGCAAATCTAGTTCTCTGGAGATGGACTTGTAACCTTGAGATTGTTGATATTTTGCCACAATTTTGGTTCTCAGGTCCTCAGACAGTTCTCGTCTCCTCTTTCTGTTGTCCATGCTTAGTGTGGCACAGACAGACACACAATGCAAAGGTTAAGTGAACGTCTCTCCTTTTTATCTGCTTTCAGGTGTGATTTCTATATTGCCCACACCTGTTACTTGCCCCAGGTGAGTTTACAGGAGCATCACATGCTTGTAACATTCTTATTTATCCGCAGTTGTGAAAGGGTGCCAATACTTTTGTCCAGCCCATTTTTGGAGGTTTGTGTGACATTATGTCGAATTTGCTTTCTTTCCTCCCTTTTTTTGTTTTGTCCCAATACACACAAAGGGAATAAACATGTGTATAGCAAAACATGTGTTAATGCAATACGTTTCGTGAGAAATACATGATTTCCTGGAGAAATATCAAGGGTGCCAACAATTTCGGCCATGACTGTATATTGCGGAGACGGCATTACCTTGCCCTTGATGTCAAAGATGCTTTGGATCTAGAGGAGCCCTTCTCGGTTATAGAAGTTCTTGGGGCAATTAGGGCCCTGATAAATGGTAAGTGCCCGGATCCAGACGGATTCACCCCTCGCTTTTACAAAACATTTGCCTCCCAATTGGCTCCACTTCTGGCCCGAGTGTTTAATATGGACGATTCGAATATGCCTTCATCAGCCTGTCTGCTACCATTTCGGTTATACACAAGACGGGTAAAGACCCCTCTCATTGCAGTAGCCATCGCCTGATTTCTCTACTTAACCTGGACGTTAAGCTATTTTCTAATTTTAGCGAACTGTCTCTCCTCCTTTTCTACCAACCTTGATCCATCACAACCAGGTCGGCTTTGTTCAGGGTCGAGAAGCATGGGATAATACTTCCAAAATGATCCATCTGATCTCTTACATCAAACAACAAGGTTTAAAGGCTTGCCTACTCTCATTTGACACTAAGGCATTCGATCGCGTCGATTGGCGCTTTCTCTGTCGTACCTTGGCACAGATTGGTTTAGGCTCGCGGACTCTCGCTCGGATTATGTCCCCTCTATTCTCACCCCTCAGCATCTGTCCTGGTTAAAAGGTACGATGTCATTGTCCTTTCCCATATCGAATGGGACCAGACAACGATGTCCCCTCTCGCCCTCTTTGTTTTAGTAATGGAACATCTTGCGCGATCCATACGAGCTAACGACTCTATCCTGGGCATAGACACTCCTTTCCGTGCACCACAAATTATCCCTATACGCCGACGACTTACGAGTTTATGTCTAACAACCACTTGTTTCCCTCCTCAGTCTTTTCCATGAATTCCGTAGATTTGGTTCCTTCAGTAACGTTAAACTTAATATCTCTAAAACGGAGGCACTCAATGTTTCTGTACCTGCCCATGTAATGGTGAACCTTCGGCCAAATTTTTCCTTTCAATGGTGACCTAAGACCATCACATACCTGGGGGTCCTGATTTCGGCTGATCTTAATGCTTTATATTCTCTTATTTACCCTTACTTTCACGTATTCAAAAAGATTTGGCTGCATGGGGCACTTCAGCCCTCCCCTGGTTCGGCCGCATCAACACCCTCAAGATGGATACCTTACCTAAGCTATTATACGTTTTTCAGACGGTACCAATCTCTGCCCCTAAGAGTTTTTTCCTCTTTACGCTCCCTTTCAATTCAATTTATTTGGTACCGTGGATTCTCTAGGTTAAAGTACAGGTTACTTACCTACCTGAAAATTGAGGGTGAAGTGGGTTTACCGGATTTGAGCTTTATTACAGAGCTACGTTGCAGGCCCGAATGCTTGATTGGTTTCCTAGACCTTTTCATAAAGCATCTTGCATGATTGAACAAGATCTTTCTCAGGTGGATCTTTGAGCATTACCATGGGGTTACGATTGGGACTATCAGCGTTTTTTTGCACTGTCTCCCTTGACCTTAGCTGTGCTACGGCTGTGGTATCCCTCTCCTTTGTCATCCCTGTTTGATAATCCCACTCTTTCCCAAGGGCTGGGCTCCTCTATTATTGGACCCTTTACTCGCGCCTCCTCGCCCGTAGCTCGGGACTTTATTTGCTCCCAGTCGGGTCTTCTGCTCCTTCAAGATGGGTCTAGAGATTGGTTGACCACTCTACACCTATCCTCATTTTGCAAGCACTTACATTCCTTCCTCCAACATTCACCGTCCACTTTCTAAGATTGAACGGCTGTGCTCCCTCCCTGAACCTTGCCTCTCTCTACAAAGTGCTCCATAATGTTCTTTACTTTGAACTCCCTTCCTACATTAAGGCTTGGGCTCGGGACCAAGGTAGAGAGGTGTCGGAGAAGGAGTGCTCCACGTTGTTTCACTTCATAAATCGTCTTTCTTGCTACTCACAAGAAAATAATTTTAAGCTTCTTTCCCAATGGTACAGGGATCCCCTCTCCCTACACAAAATTTTTCCTTCTACACCTGATCTTTGTTGGCACTGTGATAGAGCTGTTGGTACACAACTCCACCTTTGGTGGGATTGTGATTGAATACAACCCTTTTGGCGGCAGGTCTTTGCTGTATATAACGAGATCTACGGGGAGTCCTTGGCCCCATTCAGCGGAAATTGCTCTTCTTTCTATATTACCGGGCTCACGGGCATCACAGAAGAAATGTCTGTTGCGTTTCTTCCTGTCTGCAGCCCGCCAATACCTCTATTTTGGAAATTGGCAGCCCCCCACCCCCTCTTCCGATGTGGGTCTCCGTGCTTAAGGATACCATGTGTATGGAGGAAATGCTGGCGTTTACTAATGATATCTATGATAAACATAAGCTGTCGTGGTCGGTCTGGCTTCATTTCTCTCCTCTAGGACTCCCCATGATATGTGTGCCCCTGCTACGCTCTAGTGGAGCTGTGCCTTGTTCCCCCAACTCTATCTCATTTTGGCTTTTCCGCCGTTTGGACCCTGTGGCGCATGCCGTGCTATGCAGGTCAGGGTTGCTTCCATGTGACACGCGTGGGCAGCTATTTCGTTGCTACTTACTCCCTGCTCCTCATCCCCACCTTTTTTCTCCAATACCCTTTACACTGGCCCCTTCTTTTCTTTTTAGTTCTGTTTCCCCCCCTTTTTTTTCTCTTTCTCCTCAATTACAATTCATCATCTTGGTTGTGCAGAGTTCTTTCATATTGGTCCATACACTGTGCCAGGGGATACCCCCCTGGCAATCTATTATGTTTTACCTCCGTAATATCAGTTATTGAGCCTTTCCTCCCACTTTTATATTGCAATATCTTTATTTATCCACATGGATCATAACCACCTCTCTGATGTTTTTCTTTTGTTTCTGTATTTGTACTTGTTTTTTTATTTCCTATGCTCTGCTTGTTAAATTTATATAAAATAATAAAGACAAATTTGCCTTTAAAAAAAGACCCCTGAAAAAATTTGGGCACATTTAGATGCGGGGGCTGCCCTTATTGTCAATATATGAATACTGACAGCAATACCATTCTACCAAATGGGGAAAGATATAGGCCACGACACTTTGCTAATTGTAAGACTGCAGGAGTAGCCTATCTTAAGCTGTGACTGTGGGGGTTTCTACATTGGAAAAACAAATCTTGAATTCTGGAAAAGAGCATATCGCCATATTTCCAGTATGAAATCAGTAAATTCTGATCTGCCTCTGGGTTGCCACATTAGAGAGATTCATGGTGGCAAGTTTCCCAAAATTATCTTTACCATCCTTGACAAGAATCCACTACAGTGGTAGAGGGGGAGATTGGAACAAACTTCTACTTCAAAATGAGACCAGGTGGATTGTGTCGCTTAATACCACCACCCCTCGGAGGCTGAATGACACACATTTCTACACACTAGTTTCTAGCTCTTCTTCAATGGTTTTGTTTCGTGTAGGTGGGAAAGATAAAACTGAGGCATATGTTCATCTTTGTACATTTATGGGGTTTCCCTTCCCTCTATAATCCCTATATATTTTGGCCTAGAATTATAAACTATACACCATATCATCTTCCAGATTTGAGACATTGGGTTTCATGCTTGCCAGACTGTGTATTACACCGTTCCAAATTATTATGCAAATTATATTTTTCTCATTTACCTAAATAATTGATGTAAATAACAGTCAGCATAATTCTCATGTTATCAACTATTAAGAGTACAATTCAAATTTTATTGAACAAACCTCCTAATAACAGTATTTTTTTTAAATCTAAAAATCTTACAATGCACTGTTCCAAATTATTATGCACAGTAAGTTTCAAAACACTTTATAGGTTGTAAAGAACTGAAAATTGTCATTTGTTGTGCTTGCAGCATATTTACTGAAATCAAAAGCTATTTCAATCAAACTTTTAACAACATTTTAACCTTTTTAAACATTTTAACAGGTCACGTTACATATTAACATAGGACCCCTTAATTGATAGCAGCTTCACTAGTCTTGCATCCATTGAACTTGTGAGTTTTTGGACAGTTTCTGCTTGAATTTGTTTGCAATATGCCAGAATAGCCTCCCAGAGCTGCTGTTTGGATGTAAACTGCCTCCCACCCTCATAGATCTTTTGCTTGAGGATGCTCCAAAGGATCTCAATAGGATTGAGGTCAGGGGAAGATGGAGGCCACACCATGACTTTCTCTACTTTTATCCCCACAGAAACTATTGATGCATAGGTATTCTTTGCAGCATGAGATGGTGCATTGTCATGCATGAAAATGATTTTATTACGGAAAGCATAGTTTTTCCTTCTGTACCAGGGAAGAAAGTGGTCAGTCAAACTCCACATACTTTGCAGAGGTCATCTTTACACCTTCAGGGACCCTAAAGGGGCCGACCAGCTCTGTTCCCATGATTCCAGCCCAAAACATGACTCCACCACTGCCTTGCTGACGTCGCAGCCTTGTTGGAACAGGGTGGCCGTCCACCAACCATCCACTACTCTATCCATCTGGACCATCCAGGATTGCACGGCACTCATCAGTGAACAGGACTGTTTGAAAATGAGTCTTCATGTATTTTTCTGCCCAATGCAGCAGTTTCTGCTTGTAAGCATTGGTTAGTGGTGGCCGAATTGAAGGTTTATGCACAGTTGCAAGACTCTGGAGGACTCTACACCTTGATGTCCGTGGGACTCCAGAGGCACCAGCAGCTTCAAATATCTGTTTGCTGCTATGTAATGGTATTTTAGCAGCTGCTCTCTTGATCTGATGCATGGATCTGGCAGAAATCTTCCTCAATGTGCCTTTATCTGCACGAACCCGTCTGTGCTCTGAATCAGCCACAAATCTCTTAATAGTGCGATGATCACGCTTACGCTTTCGTTAAATAACTAATGTTTTCATACTTCGTCCAAGGCATTGAACTATTTCACTCTTTTCAGCAGCAGAGAGATCATTTTTCTTCTCCATATTGCTTGAAAATGGTGCTCTGCTTAATAATGTGGAACACCCTCCTTTAGTAGTTTTTCCTTAAATTGGGCTCACCTGCCAATCTAATTATCACAGGTGTCCGAGATTGTTTTCAGTGATCAAAAGAGCCCTGAGACACAATGCCATCCATGAGTTAAACTGAAAAACAAAATATTTAATCTTTGTGACACAAATAGAATTTACATAATAATTTGGAAAATATATACCAAACACGACATGCTTTAACACTGCGAATGCCCAGTGCAATGGCGACAAATTGAGATTTATAGAGGAGGTCTAGTGCTAGAATTACTGCCCTTGATCAGACGTTTGCAGCGATACCTCACATGCATGGCGCAACCGCTGTTTACATATCAACACAGGGTCAACGCAGGTGCACGGGGGGGAGAGGGTGCTTTTTTTAACGTTTTATTATTTTAAATTATTTTTACACTGTCCCTTTCATTTTTTTTAAATCACTTTTAATGCTATCACAGGGAATGCAAATATCCCCTAAAACTTCAATGGGCATTGTCATATTCTTTGTGAGAAATCTGGGGTCTATCAGACTCTAGATATCTCCTCTGCCCTTACATTATCTAATATCACGAAGATCAGTGTGATCAGATGCTTTCCCAATTTACAAATGGACCTGTTTATATCCTGCGAAACTGAAGTGATGAAATGCTCGTAGCTTCTGATTTCTTAGACTATAGAGATGATTGCTGCATTCTGAGGTTCCCCCGATGGCACGGGACTACCCGAGAAGGCTGTGGAAGGGGGTGGGGGGCATAGTCTCCCGCTGCTTGTAAAAAGCAATCCTGCAGCTGCAGTGATGTACCAGTATGTCGCTGGTCCTTGTTGGGTATACAGTGAAGGAAATAAGTATTTGATCCCCTGCTGATTTTGAATGTTTGCCCACTCACAAAGAAATGATCAGTCTAAAAATCGAATGGTAGGTGTATTCCAACACAGAGAGACAGAATAGCAACAAAAAATTCAAAAGAAATGCATGTCTAACAAATTATGCACTTATTTGCATGTTCATGAGGGAAATAAGTATTTGATCCCCCTCACAAAACATGACTTAGTACTTGGTGTCAAATCCCTTGTTGGCAATCACAAAGGTCAGACCTTTCCTGCAGTTGGCCACCTGGTTTGCATCTCAGGAGGGATTTTGGCCCACTCCTCTCGGCAGATCCTCTCAAAGTCATTAAGCTATGGTGGCTGACGTTTGGCAACCCGAACTTTCAGCTCCCTCTGCAGATTTTCTATTGGATAAAGGTCTGGAGACTGGCTAGGCCACTGCAGGACCTAAATGTGCTTCTTCTTGAGCCACTCCTTTGTTGCCTTGCCGTGTGTTTTGGGTCATTGTCATGCTGGAACACCCATCCACGACCCATTTTCAATGCCCTGGCTGAAGGAAGGTGGTTCTCACCCAAGATTTGACGGTACATTGCTCCATCCGTCGACCCTTTGATGCGGTGCAGTTGTCCAGTCCCCTTAGCAGAAAAACACCCCCAAAGCAGAATGTTTCCACCACCATGTTTGACAGTTGGGATGGTGTTCTTGGGGTCATAGGCAGCATTCCTCCTCCTCCAAACACGGCGAGTTGAGGCCAAAGAGCTGGATTTTGGTCTCATCTGACCACAACACTTTCAACCAGTTCTCCTCTGCATTATTTAGATGTTCAGTGGAAAACTTCAGAAGGGCCTGGACATGTGCTTTTTTGAGCAGAGGGATCTTGCGGGCACTGCAGGATTTCAATCCTTGTCGGCGTAGTGTGTTACCAATTGTTTTCTTGGTGATTGTGGTCCCAGCTGCCTGGAGATCATTAACAAGTTCCCCACGTGTAGTTCTGGGATGATTCCTCACTGTTTTCATGATCATTGACACTCCACCTGGTGAGATCTTGTATGGGGCACCAGACCTAGGGAGAATGACAGTTTTGTGTTTCTTCCATTTGCGAATGATTGCACCAACTGTTACCTTCTCACCAAGCTGCTTGGCGATAGTTTGGTAGCCCAGTCCAGCCTTGTGTAGGTCTACAATCTTGTCCCTGACATCCTTGGACAGCTCTTTGGTCTTTGCCATGGTAGAGAGTTTGGAATCTGATTGATTGCTCCTGGGGTCCGTTTAAGAGACTGCTTCTAATCTCAGCTTGTTACCTGTATGAAAGACACCTGGTAGCCAGAAATCCTGTTGAATGATAGGGGATCAAATACTTATATCCCTCATGAACATGTAAATCAGTGCATAATTTGTTAGACATGCATTTCTTTTGAATTTGTTGTTGCTAATCTCAGTGTTACAATACACCTACCATTTGATGTTTAGACTGATCACTTCTTTGTGAGTGGGCAAACATTCAAAATCAGCAGGGGATCAAATACGGGTTCTGCAGAATTTGTGGGCTGCCAATTGGGATTTGCAAGCACATCCGGAAGGATACTAGGGGCTCTACGGGCCTGTGTGTGAATTCTTGGTGGTTGTGGGACACTACTTGTGCTTGCCACTGCATTACCTTGTACTGCACTTATGGGACTCGCCACGTCACCACGTGATACTGCAATGTACAAAAAAAAAAAAAAAAAGGTAAAGCGGCACTAGTACTGGCACTCTGCTGCATATGAGAGTCATCAAAATTTACTGGCAAGTGCTAGCAGAGATCAGGCCTGATTCTGCGAACATTGTGGTTCTGTGTGCAATGTATCAAGTGACTGTGACCTATTGACACTGCACTTGTTGGGGTAGAAGGGGGAGGGGCTAAATGCAGGTGCTGGCAGGTTGGGGGGCTGATCCCGCAAACACTGCATTTTTGGGGACACTATACTAATGTGGACGCTGGTATAGTACTGATCTGATCAAAGATATTGCTCCATTCAGACACTATACTAATAATGGAGATTTACGGTGTATGAGCGTGGTCCTGGCAATCAAGGGGTTAAATGTGATTACTGGTGTACTGATGGGCAATCGGATGCTATCTGGGAGGGGCGTGAAAACCACGGGAGCAGGAATCGCGTATATAGACGTGATTTTGCGCACCCGTGCTGCCCGGTAGCAGTATTTCTGCAATAGGGCAGTCAGGAAGCAGTTTGCGTTACGGCGCTGTATTACCGTACTTTAACTGACAATTGCGCGTTAACACTGGGGGGGGGGGGGATCTAACTGTGTCACTGAGATCCCCAGTGACACCAATACAGTGATCGGTGCTAAAAAATAAAAAAAAAATAAAAAAATGAAAGCACTAATGGCACTGTGGAGGAAGGGGTTAACATTTGGGCCGATCAAAGGGTTAACTGTGTGATGGGAGTGTTTTACGGGGTGGTGTGTGCTTCACTGTAAGCACGATTGGGATGGCTGTATTCAGCCATCCCGAGCAGTGTGCCCAAACTGACAGGGAGGAGGGTGAAAGCCGGGCGCCAGCAGGTAATCACCAGCCGGGACACGGTGATTGACACCCGGGCTCCCATTGATGGCGCGGATAGGGCGGGCACACGCCCCCTACCCGTAAATACAGGATCATATATATATATATATATATATATATATATATATATATATATACATACATACGTACACAGACACACGTGACCCTAAACACAGGGGCCGCCCTGCAGCAGTAAAAGTACTGTGGGAAGTCCCCAAGCAGTTAATGATTGGTTAGTATGTATGCTTCTCTACGCCACCACTAGATGTGACCCATGGTGCGAACCAGGGCCTACATGCCGAGGAGTTCTTTGTCTTTAGGGGAGACACCTCCCCTTCCCTGGTTGCTTTTTTCCCACCCGATGCACAAGACCGGCCCTGTTCATTTTCCAGCAGTTGCTGAGGAAGTGGAGGGTTTGCGCCGTCCACTTCCCTCTCCTCTGGGCTAATCCATCTTGCCCTGTTACTTGCATTGCCAGTCTGCTGGAATAGTGTGCCGGTGAGCCACCAACACGTGACGTCATCCCACCCCTTTGGGGCACGGTGGTGCCACGCGGACGCTTTTCTATCCAGAAGGTGCTGTGGCTCAAACCCCCAACCTAAATGCAGTTAATCAGCTCTATGAGAGGCATTTTCCCAATGTCATCTCTGGTACCCCAGCCCAAAGGACACCCAAAAAGATGTTGTGTCTGTAGCAGACAAGGAATCAGCCGTAAAAAAAGGGGGGGATATCCTCCTGCGCTTAATATGGGTAGGACCCTATCTACTAGCTGCAATCACTCAAACTCAACCAAGTCAAAAATACCGTGCATTAAAATAGTGAAGCGCTCCCAAATTATCTAAAAAAATTATTCAATAAGTGAAGAATAACATAGACACTTCTCATAAATACCCATATACTATTAACTCTTAATAGATCTGTGATAAAAAATACCAAAATATACACTTCATAATATATGCCCAAATAACAGTGATAAAACCAATTGACATGATACTACTAATTCATAATAATGTGACAAATCGTGATACTTGTGACACAACTGAATATCAAAAAAAAGGTATATATAGTGATACTACGATAGGTAAATACATATATCTGTGGTGAATCCTATAACAAATTAGAAAAAATTGCTTCTTAAATCCAAAAATATATAAATAAATAAATAAATAAACTCAGTGTTTCAAAAAAACTCAAATAATCCATGCAAAAAAATTGTGAAACACTCTGTGATCTTCACTTCTAGTGCTCAAGAAAGGAATCCTCCAACGGCAGAAATGCCTGCTCACCTCCCCTCCTCGACCCACACAGGGCCAAAAGGCAAAAAGGCTCTCCTTAAAGGCAATCCTTTCCTCCAGGCACCTCAGGCAGGAACCTCAGGACTTCCACTCCACCTCCTCTCACCACGTCATATAGGGCACAAACAGAAACTTCCCATAGTATAACACCGTTTTATTGTGAATAATAAAGCATAACAAACTTTCCAACTCACATGGTAACTTTGGATACAGCGCTTTTTCACCTCACATCATGGGTGTACTCTCATGCAGGGAGGGAAACCAATATGGCCGCTGCGTCCAGACAAAAACGTCCCCACGTGACCGGAAGTGACGTAATAACGTGCTGGGAATGGCGTTCCGACGCGTTGCGTCACGTGCGTCGTGACTTCATCAGGGTCCTGATGAAGTCACGACGCACGTGACGCAACGCGTCGGAACGCCATTCCCAGCACGTTATTACGTCACTTCCGGTCACGTGGGGACGTTTTTGTCCGGACGCAGCGGCCATATTGGTTTCCCTCCCTGCATGAGAGTACACCCATGATGTGAGGTGAAAAAGCGCTGTATCCAAAGTTACCATGTGAGTTGGAAAGTTTGTTATGCTTTATTATTCACAATAAAACGGTGTTATACTATGGGAAGTTTCTGTTTGTGCCCTATATGACGTGGTGAGAGGAGGTGGAGTGGAAGTCCTGAGGTTCCTGCCTGAGGTGCCTGGAGGAAAGGATTGCCTTTAAGGAGAGCCTTTTTGCCTTTTGGCCCTGTGTGGGTCGAGGAGGGGAGGTGAGCAGGCATTTCTGCCGTTGGAGGATTCCTTTCTTGAGCACTAGAAGTGAAGATCACAGAGTGTTTCACAATTTTTTTGCATGGATTATTTGAGTTTTTTTGAAACACTGAGTTTATTTATTTATATATTTTTGGATTTAAGAAGCAATTTTTTCTAATTTGTTATAGGATTCACCACAGATATATGTATTTACCTATCGTAGTATCACTATATATACCTTTTTTTTGATATTCAGTTGTGTCACAAGTATCACGATTTGTCACATTATTATGAATTAGTAGTATCATGTCAATTGGTTTTATCACTGTTATTTGGGCATATATTATGAAGTGTATATTTTGGTATTTTTTATCACAGATCTATTAAGAGTTAATAGTATATGGGTATTTATGAGAAGTGTCTATGTTATTCTTCACTTATTGAATAATTTTTTTAGATAATTTGGGAGCGCTTCACTATTTTAATGCAAGGAATTAGCCGTGACACCCACTTTTTTTGGTCACACCTGTCCTGGCCAAACTGGTCTCTGCCTCAAGGACTGCTTCCATCGCTACCATACACTAGTGAACTATTAGTATAGGGGACAGTACAGCACAGTTTAGGGTATACATTTACACAGGGTCTCGAAAGATGTTAGGTAGTCAGGAAACTGGCTATCGCATTTTGAGAGACCCTAACATCTGGATGTTTAAGTAAAAAAAAAAAAAATATTTGTTGTCGAGTTACTGTTTTACTGTTACAGTTTTGCTGTTAAGGTTTTGTTAACCATTGTTTTCTTTGCAGTAATGCCATTCAGCTGCAGCATCGATCTGTTTATTCTGACAGCAACAAGGTCTTGCCCTCAGAATATACATAAAAGTGTATGCAGCGCTGCTGGATGAGATTTTTCATCTACAGTTAAAGAGCATATATGCCCAAGCATGGGGACCTGGGGTTGCTAGTGGGTGGATGGCCCCTATGCTTTGGCATATATTTAAAATAAAAAATTTTTTGGCCAGTGGGCCTTGTGGCACAGTGGGAGATCTGTGAGGAAGGGGGGAGTTCGGTGCTTCTGCTAGTGGGCCTTGTGGCCAGTGGCGCCGCAGTGGGGACCCTCTCCGCATCTGTGGGGGTGGCCTGGCGTCGCAGTGATCCTTGGTCATTGCAGCCTCATGACGACGACCAATGATGGCCGCTAGTGTGCCTGCCGCCATTATTATGGTGGGGTCGTGTATGCGGCGAGCATGCACAGCCATACATGGTGATGTCATGCGCAGTCTGTGGTGGCGCTGGCGTTCTGTGTTGGGATCCCTTAAATTGGGAGGGTGGCGGCTCCTAAGGGTATGACGGTGGGGCCACGTGGGTTCCTTTTGGTTTGGGACCTGTTGGGCGACGTGGTGGTGGTGGTGGCGTTTTTAATATTTGGGCGGTTCTGGGGCCCTTTGTGGTCAGTGTGCCCTTGCAGGCATCTTCCTGGTATCGATTTTTTCACCTGGCGATTGGCTTTCACGTAAAAGCAAACCTAGTGGCGAATTAGCTGCAGGATTGCTTTTACAAGCAACCGAAGAAGATGCCGCAACCCCCCCCCCCCCCCCGCCTTCCACGGCCTTCTCAGGCAGTCACGTGCCATCAGGGGAACCTGAGAACGCAGCCACTGTTTCTGCCAGCTGATTGGAGACTGGAATGGGGCAAATCTATAGTCTAAGAAATCGGAAGCTACAAGCATTTCATCACAGTAGTTTTGCAGGATATAAACACCGCCATTTTTAAAATGGGAAAGCATCTGATCACACCGATCTTGGTGAGATCAGATGATGTAAGGCAGCCTTTCTCAACCAGGGTGCCCAGGCATCCTGGGGTGCCTTGGAAATAGGTCTAAAAATTGCCCAAAACTTGTATAGAAGCTAGTAGGTGGAACAAACCTGCCTTTTAGTTACACAAAGCCACAAGTTTTTATTGTGTACCATTACAACCTTCTAGGCACTGGTGTCCTGACAACCAACGACATCAGCTGATAAGCAGGATGCCAACTGCCTGCACAGCATCCTAGTTTAACCCTCTGACAACCATGTGGTCTGGGCTCTTAAATATATTTATACAAGCACAGTGGGAGATCTGTGAGGAAGGGGGGAGTTCGGTGCTTCTGCTAGTGGGCCTTGTGGCGCCGCAGTGGGGACCCCCTCCGCATCTGTGGGGGTGGCCTGGCGTCGCAGTGATCCTTGGTCATTGCAGCCTCATGACGACGACCAATGATGGCCGCTAGTGTGCCTGCCGCCATTATTATGGTGGGGTCGTGTATGCGGCGCACATGCACAGCCATACATGGTGATGTCATGCGCAGTCTGTGGTGGCGCTGGCGTCCTGTGTTGGGATCCCTTAAATTGGGAGGGTGGCGGCTCCTAAGGGTATGACGGTGGGGCCAGGTGGGTTCCTTTTGGTTTAAGACCTGTTGGGCGACGTGGTGGTGGTGGTGGCGTTTTTGATATTTGGGCGGTTCTGGGGCCCTTTGTGGTCAGTGTGCCCTTGTCTATGAGGACAGGTATGGTGAGGTTATTGTTATGATTTATATGGGGGTCCTGTGCCTGTCATTGGACTGCATCTATAGGGTTTTATTTAGTTGCTTGTTTCTTACAGATGGACATGTGACTGACCCCACTTGACTATCTCAATGGGAATATTACTGTGCCACCATATTTGGAATCCTATCCTAGGTTCTGGCTTTATTATATGTAGGTAGGACTGGTTATATACTTTCTCTCCTCCCTGTATATTGAATTCTGACCAGTTGTTGGTTTGTAACATTCCAGCAATAAGGGATTATTGCAGATCATTTTTCATATAAACTGAATACTATTGTATTATTCCCCTTTGCAGGGAACTTTTCATACATTATACTAGTTTACTGCTAGTATTTCTTGCATGTGTCCTAATTGGACCAGAATTGGTGACGTTATCGTAGCACTATCAGTGGGGAGGTTAGTCCAATATTTACAACCACAGCTTTATTCACCACCTAGGAGGCCCCTATTATGTGGTTTTCCTAACAGGGTAGGCTGCATGCACCTCTTTCATAGCCCTTGTACAGATGTCTGTAGTTTAAGGTACGACAATTTGTCCAGTTAATCTTTAATGTGGATATTTGTCAATGTAGAATGTTGTTTACCAACCTATGTTCTTTTATGTAGAAATCCTTTCACAACTCCTTAAGAGGAGATATCGCGAAACATGTTGAGTTATTATATCCACTAATACCAGAGTATCTTTCTTCAAAACTTTACCAGGACACTGTACATCTTCATTGTGGAATACATTAATACTACATGTATCTGTACTGAATATACGCTGCAGTCTAATAGACCCCAGATTTCTCAAAAAAGAATACCTGTCAATGCCTATTGCATTCACAGGGGATATTTACATTCCCTGTGATAACAATAAAAGTGAAGAAAAAAAAAAAAATCACCCTTGCCCCCCCACCCCGTGCGCAACTGCGTGCGGAAGCATTGACCCTATGCCAGTATGTAAAGAGCAGTTGCACCACGAATGTGCAGTATCGCCACAAACATCAGATCAAGGGCAGTAATTCTAACACTAGCCCTCCTGTGCAAATCTAAAATGGTAGCCTGTAAAGGCTTTTAAAGTGTCGCCTATGGATATTAAAAATGTATGCAGTTTGCTGCCTTTGCCCGGGGCGTGCACAGTTTTAAAGCATGTCATGTTTGGTATCCATTTACCCGGCATACCATCATCCGAACCGTTGGCGCTTTATAAATACTGTATAATAATAATAATGCAATCAATAAAACAAGGATTGTACATAGAATAATATCAGACCTCTGAAAAGTATAAGCATGCATATGTGCTCAGTACTTGGTTTGGGCCCCTTTTCCAGCAATTACTGCCTCAATGCAGCATGGCATGGAAGCCATCAGCCTGTGGCATTGCTGAGGTGTTATGGAAGACCAGGATGCTTCAATAGCGGCCTTCAGCTCTTCTGCATTGTTCGGTCTCATGTCTCTCATCTTTCTCTTGGCAATGCCCCATAGATTCTCTATAAAGTTCAGGTCAGGCGAGTTTGCTGGCTAATCAAGCACAGTAATCCCACGGTCATTGAACCAGGTTTTGGTGCTTTTGGCAGTGTGGGCAAGTGCCAAGTCCTGCTGGAAAATGAAGTCCGCATCCCCATAAAGCTTGTCTGTGGAAGGAAGCATGAAGTGCTCCAAAATCTCCTGGTAGACGGCTGCGTTGACCCTGGACTTAATGAAGCATAGTGGACCAACATCAGCAGATGACATGGCTCCACAGACTGTGGAAACTGCACACTGGACTTCAAGCATCTTGCAGCGTGTGCCTCTCCATTCTTCCTCCATACTCTGGGTCCCTGATTTCCAAATGAGATGCAAAAGTTGCTCTCATCAGAAAAGAGGACTTTGGACCACTGAGCAACAGACCAGGTCTGTTTTTCTTTAGCCCAGGTAAGACGCTTCTGACGTTGTTTGTTGTTCAGGAGCAGATTGACAAGAGGAATACGACATTTGAAGCCCATGTCCAGGATCCGTCTGTGTGGTGGCTCTTGATGCACTGACTTCAGCCTCAGTCCACTCCTTGTCAAAGTCCCCAACACTTTTTTGAATGGTCTTTTCCTGACAATCCTCTCCAGGCTTTGGTCATCCCTGCTGCTTGTGCACCTTTTTCTTCCACACTTTTCCCTTCCACATACCTTTCTATTAATGTACTTTGATACAGCACTTTGGGAACATCCAACTTCTTTTGCAATTACCTTTTGAGGCTTTCGCTCCTTATGGAGGGTGTCAATGATGGTTTTCTGCACAACTGTCAGGTCAGCAGCCTTTCCCATGATTGTGATTCCTACTGAACCAGACAGAGACCATTTAAAGGCTCAGGAACCCTTTGCAGGTGTTATGCAATTAGCTGATTAGAGTGGGACACTTAGAAAATTAGAATATTGTGAAAAGGTGCAATATTCTATGCTCAGAGATTGTGGATTTGGGGTTTTCATGAGCTGTAAGCCATAACCATCACAATTATGACAAATCACGGCTTGAACTATCTTGCTTTGCATGTAATGAGTATTTCATATATTAGTTTCACCTTTTAAGTTGCATTACTGAAATAAATGAACTTTTGCACGATATTCTAATTTTTCGAGTTTCACACACACACACACACACACACACATATATATATACACACATGCACATATACACACACGCACATATGCATACATATACACACGCACATATATATATATACACACACAAATTTATTTTTACACAAAGTTGTCACTTAAATGATATATTGCTCACACATGCCATAGATATATGTGAAATTACTCCTCAAAATGCATTCTGCTACTTCTCCCGACTATGGGGGTAGCACATGTGAGAGACTTTTTGGCAGTCTAGCCAAGTACAGGACCCCAAAATCCAATAAGCATCTTCAGGCTTTTAAAGGGCTTTATTTCCTCATTACACTTCCTGACTACCTATCACAGTTTCAGAGGCCCTGATATGCCAGGATAGCACCAAACCCCCCTAAATGACCCCTTTTTGGAAAGTACACACCCCAAGGAATTTGATAAGAAGCATGGAGTGTATTTTTCAGATCTCGTTTGTTGCCACAAGTTTTTGAAAAATGAAGAAAGAAAAACATTTTTTTCTCTTTTTCAAAACCTTGTGAGAAAAAAAATGAGATCTGCAAAATACTCACCATGCCTCTTTTTAAAATCCTTGGGGTGTCTACTTTCCAAAAAGGAGTCATTTATGGGGTTTGGTGCTATCCTGGCATTTCATGACCTCCAAAACTGTGATAGGTATCGAGGAAGAGAAATATGGAAGTTATGCACCTTCAGGTTTTTAAAGCGGTGAATGGATTTTGGGCTTCTGTATACCATAGTTTGTAGAGGCTTATAACACACAAACCAATTAACACCTTCTCGCCCGGCCTATAGCAGATTGAGGACCGGGTGGGACACCCCTCATAGTGATTGGGCGTCATATGACGTCCTGCCAAAACAAGCCACGTGGCGGTGCGATCTGTCACTGGCTGTGTCCACGGCACAGACAAATCACTACACCGGCCCGTTGCCAGTGTCGTGACCAATCACAGAAGATCACATATCAATTGTATACAATGGATGGCTTCCTTTCATGCCATCCATTGTATATATTTCTGTTAGCTGTGACTGGTCAAGGCGGTCACATGATACAGACAGGGCTAATCACAGTCCATCTGTACCATGTGATGAGCTTTGTTCAATCACAGCTAATCACAACAAAACACTGAACGAATCAGTTTCACTCAGTAACAATGATTGTATATATCAATTAAATACATTGGTATTAGCAATCATGTTAAAAAAAAAAAAAAATCATGATCACTTGCACTTCGTTCTGTTACTTAGGTAACATTGTATTGCTTTGGTCACAGTGTGTAGAAAAAAAATAAAAAAAAATAAAAAATTAATAAAAAATTAATAAAAGAAAAAAAAAATATTCACATTAAATTTTTTTTTTTTTTTTTTTTACATACTGTCACCAGTCATTATCTCTGATCACTGCCACACCAGTTATATAATAGCGCTGTACTGGACTGGTGACAATATGTTAAAAAAAGAAAAAAAGATTTTTTTTATTTCTACATTTTCCAAAAAAATTGTAACAAAAAATTACAACCTTCAAAAAAACTCACCATGGCTCTTACTAAATACCTTGAACTGTCTATTTTCCAAAAATGGGTGATTTGGGGGATACTTGTCCTAGCCTGGCGTTTTCGGCCCTCAAAAAATGAGATAGGCCGTCCGTACATCAGCTTTGATCAGTTGTCTCATATATACACACATATGTACACATACTGTACATACATATATACGTACACATACATACACATACACACACACTTCAAAAGTTTGCATACTCTGGCAGAAATTGTGAAATTTTGGCATTGATATTGAAAAAATTACTGATCATGCCAAAAAATGCTCTTTTATTGAAGGATGATCATATGAAGCACTGAATAGGCTAGATATTGAGCCATGGGGATCAGAAACGAACTGTCAAAAGTCCTGCATAACAAGGTAATGGAACTTTATAAAGATGTCCAAAGCCTTGAATATGCCAATCAGTACTGTTAAATCACCATTAAAAAGTGGAAAGCTTGGGGATCTCTTGATACCAAGCCAAGGTCAGGTAGACCAAGAAGGACTGCAGCCATAACTGACAGAAGAATTGTTCAGGATACAAAGGGAAACACATAGGCAACCACAAGAAAAATACAGGCTGCTCTGGAAAAAGACAGTGTGGTTGTTTTGAAGGAGCACAAAATGATATCACTTGAACAAATATGAGCTGCACGGTCGAGGTGCTAGGAAGAAGCCTTTACTGCATCAATGACACAAAAAGGCCTGGTTAGGCATGTCAAGGTGTTGTCAGGCACATTGTAACTGGGCTTTTTTGTGGCATTGGTGCAGTAAAAGCTTCTGGCACCTCAACCAAACAGCTAATTTTTGTGCAAGAGAATTGAAAAAAAATAGGCGCTGTGTTAAATGCTCTCAGTCAAGCACCTTAATGAAAGTGCATCTTTATTGGGTGAGACAAAGTAGCAAATATAATACAATTTGACCAGCCTGAAGTGAACACTGTGACAAAGCGCAACTGTGCAAAACATGTCGTCTTGGTAACCCTACACACACTCCCAGCTGAAGCCAACACCGGACACTGCCTTTGCTTGCCATGGTGACAACCACCCAGAACGCCGGAACGCCGACACCATGTGATTTGAAGCTGACAGGAGCGTTCTCTGATCTCAGCTCCCTTCAGAGTGGACGGGCCATCCATTGGAGTCACACTGTTCACTTCAGGCTGGTCAAATTTTATTATATTTGCTACTTTGTCTCACCCAATAAAGATGCACCTTCATTAAGGTGCTTGACAGAGCATTTTCCATAGCGCCTATTTTTTTCAGTTCTCTTCATCATGCAAATGATTAACAAGGCAGCAGTGGTGAGCTCAGGATTAACTGTTCACATGTTTCCACCTGGAGTGGCCTCTCTGTGCTCATTTGTACGAGTGTCCCTAATTTTTGTACAAATATCACCGTATTATACTCCTTAAAAACAACCACACCATCTTTTTTCCACAGCAGCCTGTATTTCTTTCGAGGTTGCCTTTGGGTTTTTCTTTGAATAAAACAAAATTTCCCAGTTTGAATGCAGCAATGTACAGAGACATCCTCGATGAAAACCTGTTCCAGAACGCTCTGGACCTTAGACTGGGGCAATGGTTCATCTTTCAACAGGACAACGACCCTAAGCGCACAGCCCACATATCAAAGGAGTGGCTACGGGCCAACTCTGTGAATCTCCTGGAGTGGCCCAGCCAGAGCCCAGACTTGAACCCAATTGAACATCTCTGGAGAGATCTGAAAATGGCTGTGCACGGACTCTCCCCATCCAACCTGATGGAGCTTGAGGGGTACTGCAAAGAACAGGAGAAATTGCCCAGAAATAGGTGTGCCAAGCCTGTAGCATCATATTCAAAACAACTAGCGGCTGTAAATGGTGCTAAAGGTGCTTCAAAAAAGTATTGAGCAAAGGCTTTGAATACTTATGTACATGTGTTTTTTTTTTTCGTTTTTTTATCTTTAATAAATTGCAAAAGTATCTTCTTTCACGTTGTCGTTATGGGGTATTGTTTGTAGAATGTTGAGGAAAAAGGCTGTAACATAACAAAATGTGGCAAAAGTTAAGAGCTGTGAATACTTTCAGGAAGCATCAATTACCCTGACTAAAGAGACTGGTCCTGTTACTTACAGGAAACAAGTTAACACACAAATAGTTAAGGGCTAGTTCAAACTAGAATCACACAGAAAGGTAGCCCATGTTCCTGTGCAATCTCGGTGCAGAGCAATTTTCAGCCCATTAATTTGAATGGGCTGAAATTGCACAGCACAAAACAGTAGTGCATGCACTACTTTTAAACACATTGCAACCAGATCACATGGAATTTAGATACCATGCAATCTGATGCAGGCAAATGCACTGCGTTTGCAACCTGCATTTTGGGTGTTGCTAGAAAAACACTGTCACCCACAGCAAATCGCAAGGGCAGTGCATTTTGAACGCAGTGTGAGAAATGCGCATAGAAAGCAGGTTTCCCGAGCTGTGTTCTGGAGTGACTGCAACTAAAAGCGGTTTCATCAGCGTTCCTCAAAATAGCTAATTACAGGTGGCTTGCTGCTTGAAGATGGTGGCATTTTAGAAGAGCTCTGATGCCATGGATGGATTTTCAACCCACCCCTCCCAGTGGCAGCAGACATCAAGAACATGCTATCTGTGGCCATCGTTAAACGTAAAACGTTAAACGTACACATCCACTCTGGGGCAGACAAACTCGAAGTACTGGAAGAAGCAGAAGCCCAATCTTGACACATCACTAAAAGTTGCAACAAATGTCCTCCCAAAATAATCTACAACTTATAGAAGCAAACATATCAAAGACCTGGATAACAGGGAACAAAGCTAGAATATTTGGTTAAGGCCTCACTGGGTGCTTAAAACAAGATGGCAAGAGACATACCCGCTGAAGGATATAGTTTATTGCTTTATTAGCTTTCGCTCAAAAAAAGTATTTCAGAGAGCAAGGAAACAATAGCACTTTAATTTCAAAAGGACGGAAGTGAAGATCTTTCAAGATCCTGTGGCTGATTGGTCTCCGTAGTTGTAAAGACCTGCAGCCGCTTCTCACAAATCTCAATGAACACCGTATCATACAGAGATAGAAACTCCCCTTTGGGCTCTCAGCCACTAACCAAACCTGTACTGTCCATGCTCCGCCGCAACACTGCAGATTGCCATGACCGAGACCCTAGAGAAGTATCAGGAATTCAGGCTCCTAGAATTCTGGAGCCAACAAGACCAGCAAGTGGGGATCAGTGACCCATATCAAAGTCCTAGAAACAAACTGTATTGGTAAACATGACCTGGAGGAGGTCTCCACCATGACTGACCTGTTCGCTGATGGCTATAGGATCACTCCAGTAGGAGATCATCCTCCAGGTATTCCATCAGCGGTATGCCCCAGGCGAAGCAAAGCCAAGACCAAGTTTAGCTCTTTGGTGAATACCCAAGCTGCGGTGGAGAAACTGAAATTAAGTGCCCATACAGGTATTGAGGGGCTCCCACACCAAGCCAGAGGAATCCCAAATGTGCATGAAAGATGGGCATCTTTGATGTCCACCCGAAGCCAGCATGTCTCTCAGATGCCGTTGGTCAGTAGATTAGTCAATCTCATCTGGAATTTGGAGGACCTCATCTGAAATTTGTGGGTATAGATAAAAACATTGAGATATTTGAAATTAAAGATACAGCACATGCCTGCTTTGGGCTAAGGGAATGTAAAGAGGCTAGAGTAAAAACTTTGTAAGACCAAAGATAAACCCCTGGCCCAGTAGCCCTTAAAAGGTAATCTAAAGATCTGCAAGATAATGCGGAGATACTGGAAGTTGGAATAAATTTAACAGAGGTGGGGAATGATACTAGGCTAAAAAAAAGTGATTATTTATACTCTCTAAGATTATTAGTGGTGTACCCCAATTGTTTAGCGTTGGGAATCTTACCACTTAACATTTATAAATGATATAGAGATCAAAATTAAAAGCAGTATTTCTGTGTTAGCAGGTGACACCGAGCTATGCAGTGAAACAACAACCTTAAAGCGGTAGTAAAGTTGGTTTAAAAAAAAAAAAAAAATGAAGATTTTCCCTGCAAGGCAATGTTACAATGTGCTAGTATGCATTGCATGCGTGGTAGTGACGTTATCGCAGGCTAGCCAGTCAGATGGCCATAGCCCAAGAACGCAGAGGGAAGACCGGGTGAAGATGGGAAGCCCTGTCAGCAGTAACAGCTTGCCACTGCAGGGCTTTGGTTTAAGGTAAGTCTCATAATGTTATGAGACTTACCTTAAACCAAAGCCCTCCAGTGGCAAGCTGTTCCTGCTGACAGGGCTTCCCATCTTCACCCGGTTTTCCTTCTGCGTTCTTGGGCTATGGCCATCTGACTGGCTGGCCTGCGATAACGTCACTACCACGCATGCAAATAGGAGTCACAGTTTATGGTACAAAGCTCTAAAGGAATGGCATGGGTATACAATTCCTTCAGGGGAGTACATTGCCTGGAGACATCACATGCTGTGCTCACTGAAATATCTCCTAAACTGTGCACATTTGGAGATATTAATTTTATCTACAGGTAAGCTTTATTGTAAGCTTACCTTTAGGTAAAAATGTAGGACACGAGTTAACTACCACTTTAATGCTCTGTTGATTGGGCAACAATGTGGCAAATGAGGGTTAAGGTTGATAAATGTGAAGTTATACACTTGGGGGCTTACACACAAACATGCAGGCATCATAGGAAGAGTACAACTGGAAAAGTCAATGGTATAGCAGTATCTGGGTGTTCTGACAGATCATAGACTTAATAGCATGCAATGTCAAGCTGCAGTTTCTAAAGCAAGCAAAATACTTTCTTGTATTAAAAAAAGGAAAAGGAGAGAGAGGGGGAAAGAGGAAGAGCAATAGAGAAAGATAATTTTGCCCCTGTATAAATCATTCAAGACCTCATCTAGAACATGCAGTTCAGTTTTGGGAACCAAGTCATAAAATGACACTGGGGAGAAGCCAAACCATTAAGAGGAATGGAGGAACTCCGCTATGAGCAAAGATTAAACTGAATTTATTATCTCTTGAGATGAGATTATGAGGGGCGATATGATCAACATGTATAAATACATACCGTAGTGGTCCATATAGTGAACTTGCTTCTTAACTTAAGGCTACGTTCACACTAGCGTTGTGTGCAGGCGGCAGAGAGGCATTTGGGAAGCGTTTTTACCGCTGCTGCACATTAGAGCACATTGTGCTGTTCTAACGGGAGCGTTTGCGTCGCGTCAAAACGGACGCCTCTGGTCGAGTCAGGAGGAGTTGAAGCCCCCTATTCTAGTCTATGGTGCCGCTCCGCAAACACCCGGCCAGCGTTTGCGGAGTGGTAACACCATTCAAACGGCATTATAGGCGTTTGTGGGGCGTTTTTAACATTCGGCAAATGCCTACCAACTGCCGCTAAACCGCGCACGCGGCGTTTGCCGAGCGTTAAAAAACAGTTCGCAAACGCCAGACCAACGCTTGCCAGACGCTATAGGGGCGTTTGGCAAGCGTTGGTAAAACAGCCAAGTGTGAACGAGCCCTAAGGGTCAGTACAAAAAAAGGGGGGACAGGGCTCGACAAATCCCAGGTGCAAGGTCACCAATGCGATTAGAAATTACATCCTGGCGCCTAGGTTCACACATGTAGTGAAAATCACAATGTCATTCAGGTTTTTGTGCAATCTTCTCTCTCTCTCTTCCCCAACTGCCTCCCATTGACTGCAATGCAAAAACGCCTGACATTGACTGCAATGCAAAAAAAGATTTACCCCCAACTATGGAAAGGCTTCTTCATAGTAAGAGCTGTGAAAATGTGGAATTGACTTGCTTCAAAAAATAGTTCTGGCATTTCAGTAGATTGTTTTAACTGCCTCCCGCCTGCCGTATAGGAAAATGACAAGACAGAAGGAAACTCAATTGTTCTGGGAGGACATCATATGCCCCCGGGGGCGCATGGCGATCAGTGGTGTGCTGTGTCACTTGATTACAGCGGTTCACGGATCGCAGTAAAGAGCCAATGATGTAGGTGCTTTGCCATGTGGTCAGCTGTGTCCAATCATAGCTGATCACATGTAAACAGGAAATGCCAGTTATCGGCAGTCCTCTTCTCACACTGACAGCGCATGAGATGAGAGACAGTAAGCAGAAGTCTTCAGAGGGGACATTGGCACTGATCATCAGTGCCTTGATTATCACAGCCGCCCATCAGTGCCACATAACAGTGCCACCCATCAGTGATGCCAGTCAATGCCCATCAGTGCAGTCTATCAGTGCCCATCAGTGATGCCAGTCAATGCCCAGTGCCGCCAATCAGTACCCATCAGTGCCACCTATCAGTGCCAGGCAGTGCCGCCTTTTAGTGCCCATCAATGATGCCTATCAGTGCCTCCTCATTAATGCCGCTTTTCAGTACCATCTATCAGTGATGAGAGTTGGGTTTGATGTTCAACTTGAACATCGGCCATTCGTGTGCTTGGTGAACACACGAACAATAAGGGCATTCAGCAGACTGTTTGCATGCTGCGCCCCACAATCCACTGCGCCGACAGTGCATTGTGATTGCCCAAAGCAATGCACCTGACCACAAGTCAGGTGCAATGCTTGGCCAATCACAGAGCATGTCGTCAGAAAGGGGGGGGGGGCACCTGGTGACATCATCTGGGTCACCCCGCCCTCTTGTGACATCACAATATTTAAGCGCTATCAAGCTGGCACAGCTGTCAGACACTGGGAGCCAGCGTCAAGAGCAGAGCGTTTTTTTCTTTTTCCGGGTTGTTGGGCATCGTGCTTGATGTTGGATCTACTTCGGGGGACATTTTTTTTTATTTTTAATAAAGGACTTGTCAAAGACCCCAAACCATGAAAAAAAAAAAAATTTCATTGCCGGCAATTTTTTTTACATTCAGTTGTCAGCAGGGAACCCCGCTGACAGCTGAAACATTAAAGAATGTTTTCACTACTAAAATACCGCATGACTTAATAAATCTTAGGGTAAATGCTGTCGGTTGTCTCAACTCCATCCTAAACTGTCGAATTGCTATACACTGACTCTCTGCAAAACTTAGGATAATTAATCTATACCTTTTGTCTATTTGTGGTGATTGATTCTTACCTCCTTTTGCTCTCTGTGATCTAAGAATCAATCATCTTTTAATGACTTTGGCCTGTGTCTGTGGCTGGTCTGGCTTTGACCCCTCCCAATTCATATTTTCCTTATTCGTTCCTAATTGGGATGGGGAAGGATTTGTCATTTGATCAGCTCCCTATAAATTTAGACCAGCTTATGAGGGGGAAGTCACAGACAGGGGGTACAGTCACAGATGCGGAATTGTCCTGTGTGAGTGCATTTTCTGCTGGCGTGCAAAGCAGCAGTTGAACGCAGCAGTTTAAACAAAGCAGCAGGGAGATGGAACAAAACTCTACTGCACTCTGGATGGACTGCAAGCAAAACACCCTGGGAAACATCTCCTACAAGTTTGATTCCCATTCCATGTAGTACCTTTTAATATGCCCCCTCTACTCCTTTTCATATTAACATCCTCTGTTCTTAAAATCACATTTATTTATCCCTCTGCTCCACCCCAAAGCTTATACATATCACCCTCACTTCTGCCATCTCCCTACTACTGCTCTCATCACCTCCTGCTAATACTTAAACCACCTGCTGACCCAAACAACAGGATAGGAAGACATGTACACTCATTTACATCCCACTCCCATCTTACTTTCCTCATCCTCCTTCTCCTAACCTCTGGGGATATCTGCCCGAACCATGGTCCTCCAGTATTTTACCCCCATACAAGGCACCCTCCTTCCTCCAGCAATAGCCACAATCCACGAAATTTAATCACAATCCCCCTGCTCCTAAAAACCACCCTCCCTTTTTCATGTGCACTCTGGAATGCCCGCTCTGTCTGTAACAAGATCACCTCTGTCCCTGACCTTTTTGTCTCCCACTCCCTTAACCACTTGCCTACCAGGCACTTATACCCCCTTATTTACCAGGCCAATTTTCAGCTTTCAGCGCTGCCGCACTTTGATTGACAACTGCGCGGTCATGCAACATTGTACCCATATGAAATTTTGATCATTTTTTTCTCACAAATAGAGCTTTCTTTTGGTGGTATTTAATCACCATTGGGCACTTTACTTTTTGCGCTATAAATAAAAAAGTGCAAAAAATTTGAAGAAAAAAAAAAAGTTTCTTTGTTTCTATTATAAAATTTTTCGAACAGGTAATTTTTCTCCTTCACTGATGTGCGTTGATGAGGCAGCACTGATGGGCACTGATAGGCAGTACTAATGAGGTGGCATGGATAGGCGGCTCTGATAGACAACACTAATGAGGTGTCACAGATAGGCGGCACTAATATGCAGCACTGATAGGTGACACTGATGATGGGTACTGATAGACGGCACTGACTGGCATCACTGCTGGGCACTGACTGGCGGCACTGCCTGGCAAAACCGCTGGGCACTGACTGGTGGCACTGACTGGCAGCACCGCTGGGCACTGACTGGTGGGTGGGCACATGTGGGTGGCACTGGTGGGTGGGCACACGTGGGTGGCACTGCTGGGCACAGGTAGGTGGCACTTCTGGGCACCGGTGGGTGCACTGCTGGGCACAGGTGGGCGGAGCTAGTGGGCGCACTGCAGGGCACAGGTGGGCGGAACTTGCGGGTGGCACTGCTGGGCACCGATCATCAGGGCACTGATCATCAGTGCCCTGATGATCGGTGCCGATACCTGCTCTGACAACTGCCGGTTCTCGGCAGTACTTTCCTCACGATCTGACAGCGTGAGGAAAGTGCAGCCGAGAACCGGCACTTGCATTTCCCTCTGATCAGCGTGTCATTGGACACCGCTGATCAAGTGGTAAAAGGCCGCTGTGATTGGCCTTTTACCACATCACGTTATCAGCTGTGTCCGTAGGACACAGCGATCACGGAGATCGCCGGGTGCGCGCCCCCTGGGGCGCGCAGGAGAGCGCGTTCTGGGGGGACGTCATATGACGTCCACTCAGAACTGGCCGGCCGCAGTGCAGCCGTCATTCGGCTATCTGCGGTCGGCAACAAGTTAACCCACTAGCAATTACAGAAACCCGGCTTCAAGCAGAAAATTATGTTTCTCCCGCAGCACTTTCCCATGGAGGCCTCCACAGGACTCATTAACCCAGACCCAGTGGTCGGAAAGGAGGTGGAGTTGATTTGCTTCCATCCCTACTTAGCACCTTTCAAGTCCTCCCTACCACTCCTGCTCTATCCTTCTCTTCTTTTGAGACTCACTGTATTTCACTGTTTTCTCCCATTTCTTTGAGGACTGAAGTGATCTATTGGCCTCCTGGACCGGAGTTGCACTTTCTTGATGACTTCTCTGCCTGGCTACCCTACTTTCTCTCCTCTGAAATACCCACTGTCATTCTTGGTTACTTTAACATCCCCACATTAATGTTAACAACCCAGCTACTTCCCAACTTTTCTACCTAACCTCATCTTTTGCCCTAATGCAATGGACACAGTCCTCCACTCACTCTGATGGGAAAACCCTAGACCTTGTTTTCTCCCATCTTTGCAAACAACCTCTCCAATACCACCTTTCCTCTCTCTGATCACAATCTTATCTTTACAGTGTCCTCATCTTCAAACACCTATCCCTCCAAGCAGAAATCACCCGCAGAAACCTTCACAATTTTAACCCTTCTCTTTCTACTCTGCAATTAACTACCTTTATGACAGAATCTCTCCTGCCCTGCCCACTTACGTCTACAACAGTTCACTTTCTTCCACACTAGACTAGTTCACTGCTCCTCCCAACTACACAAAGTATTAGGCCTCGACCATTACAACCTTGGCAGACTGGCAACACCAGAAATCTTAACAGACAGCCGTGCACTGGAGCGATTGTGGCATAAAACCAAATCCCAGCCAGCATTCGCCCTATATAAATCTGCTTTCTGAAAATACAATTCCTCCCTCCATGCTGCCAAACAAGCCTACTTTGTCACTTATATAAACCTTGTCATCCACTCCTCCTAGTCTCTTCTCTACTTTTAACGCTATTCCTCCACCGCCACCTCCACCCAGTAACTCACTCACTGCTTATGAGATTGCCAATCATATCAAAAACAAGATTGATGCAATTCGTGAAGGCCTGTCCACTGCACAGACATCTATCCCACTAGCATACAGTTGCAAGAAAAAGTATGTGAACCCCTTGGGATTACGTGGAGTTTTGCATGAATTAGGCATAAAATGTGCTCTGAATGTCATCTAAGTCACAACAATAGAACACAGTCTGCTGAATACTACACAAACAGTAGATGTTGCCATGGTTTAATTGCACATAACATGTAAACATTCACAGTGCAGGGAGGAAAAAGTATGTGAGGCCCTACCTTAATGACTTCTCCCAGAGCTAATTGGAGCCAGGAGTGAGCCAACCTTGACTCCAATCAGTGTGATGATATTGGATGTGTTGCTGACAGCTGTCCTGCCCTTAAAAAACACACACCTGTTTTGGGTTTACTGGTTTCAAGAAGCACTGTCTGATGTGAACCATGCCTCGCAGAAAAGAGCTCTCAGAAGACCTATGATCAAGAACTGTTGACTTGCATGAAGCTGGAAAGGGTTACAAAAGTATCTCCAAAAGCCTTGATGTTCATGTGTCCACGGTAAGACAGACTGTCTACAAATGGAGAAAGTTTAGCACTGTTGCTACTCTCCCTAGGTGTGGTTGTCTTGTAAAAATGACTGCAAGAGCACACCGCAGAATGCTGCATGAGGTAAAGAAGAATCCCAGAGTGTCAGCTAAAGACCTACAGAAATCTCTGGCACATGCTAACATTTTTGTTGACACATCTACAATAAGGAAAACATTAAACAAGAATGGAGTACATGGGAGGACACCACGGAGGAAGCCATTGCTGTCCAAAAAGAATATTGCAGCACGTTTGAAGTTTGCAAAAGAGCACCTGGATGTTCCACAGCACTACTGGCAAAATATACTGTGGACAGATGAAACCAAGATTGAGTTGTTTGGGAAGAACACACAACACTATGTGTGGAGAAAAAAAAGGCACAGCACACCAACATCAAAACCTCATCCCCACTGTAAAACATGGCAGAGAGAGCATCATGGTTTGGGGCTGCTTTGCTGCCTCAGGGCCTGGACGGATTGTTGTGATTGATGGGAAAATGAATTCCAGAGTTTATTAAGACATTTTGCAGGAGACTAGAGGGGGCGGAGCCTAGCTATGGCAGCGTGGATGAGCACGGAGTGAGTGCTCCCTGATACCCCCCGCTTTACCTCGGATGCCTTTAGAGATGGAGACACTGAGCCAGAGCCAGAGATTTATCCACTGGTGACCGGGTCGGCGATTGGCGATCCTGGTTACACCAGAGAGAGAGTGGGCTGAGACGAGGAAGCTGGAGGAACTGCGACCCAAGGAGAGGGGCTGCTGGGAGGACGAGGAGACGGGGAGTGATCACATGATCCGCCGCAGAGGAGCTCTGGGAAGGGGAGAAAGCCGGCCGGCCGGGATCCGAGGAAGGAGAGAGACGCCGATGCCATCTCCCCCCCAGTACTGTGTCTTCATCAGTTAGTGAGCCCCTAGCGCCCCTGGGAGAAGAGTTACTAAATGAAAGAGGACTGGGAAGCGAATCACAGGAGGAGAAGCCCAGAAGGAATCCCCCTGAAGGAAAAGAGGATTAAAGATCTGTGTCGGTGGCCCAAACTGTCTCAATAAACGCCCTGGAGAGAACCACAAGGAGAGGGTGAGTGTGGACAGTTTGAAATGGTAAAACCTCTATAAAAATATATTGCTTCTGGAAAGTTAAAGAGGATATGTAAAAGGGGGGGATTCCCTGGGAGAGTATGCAAGCGAGTTAAATGTGATAAGAAGATATAGAAAAGAAATAACTTGGAAAAGTGAATAGAATAAAGAGGATCGAAATTTGACCACCAGGCCTAAGGTGTCTATATTTAATTGTGGTTCCAGCCTTCGTAAGCGCGAATAAGGAGAAAAGGAGGAAAAGTAAAGTCTAGAAGATGAAAAATAAAAGCGTGAAATGTAGTGGGACTCAGACAGGCACAATAAAAAAATATACGTCTCAAGGCAATATGACCCCAGAAAGGTCTCAAGTGATTGGGGAAAAAAGTGAACTGGAAATAAGCTTGGAAGGTAGCCCCAACCCCGCAGTAGTAATACAACATAGCAACCAACAAACAAAGGAAAATTTTGAGACAAGAGAATTAGAAAAGGAGCTACAAGTCCCAAATAAGAAGGAGATGGCGGATATGTTTAAAAATTTAGAAAGAACGATAAAGCATGAACTGGTTAATATTCGGAGTGATCTGGGGCAGATATTGAGGGTAGAGGAAATGGAGGAAAGAGTTAAAAGCCACACTCAGGACATATCTGAACTGGAAAAGAGAATAATTGATATCAGGAAAGAACAAAAGAAACTACTCTATAAGATGGAGGTACAAGAAAATAGAGATAGGAGAAACAATCTCAGAGTAAGAGGAGTACCAGAGTTCATAAAGAGAGAAGAGATACGTAGCATAATATGTAGAATTATAAACTTTATATTGGATAAACCAGAAACAGAAGCGGTGAATCTTGAAGGTGCATATAGAGTAGGAAGAATGCAACAAAGAGGAGGAACAGAGAAACCAAGAGATATAATTGTCCAATTCCAGATAAGAGGTGATAAAGAAGAGATTTGGAAAAAGACAAAAGGAAAAGCAAATATCAAATATAGAGATATGGATATACAGATTTATGCGGACTTGACACCAGAGACAATATGGAGATGGAGAACTTTGAAACCTCTATTAGAGCAAATGAGAAAGCAGAATGTGCACTATAGATGGGGTATACTAGAATGCTTAATCGGGTGGAAGAACGGAGTTACAGCCCATTTGAGATTCCCTGAAGACTTGAGAGACTTTTCTAAGAAACTTGATCTACAAATAGTGGAGATCCCAGGGTGGGAGGAGGAAAAAGGGGATTGTGAAGCTAGAGAAAAAGAAGAGTGGAATTTAGTTAGAAGAAGGACATAAATAGGGGAGATTGAAGGGAGATTTGATTTTTTTTTTCCTCTCTCCCCCCCTTTCTCCTTCTCTTTATTAATATAGACGGGGTTCTTTATAATATTCTTCTGAGACTCTAGAATTTTGCTGGAACTTAATGAAATCTCAAAATCTCTAGACCAAGGGTATCCGAGGGGGAGAAGAGGGTGCTGTCAAGGACGGAGCTGAGCCCCCAGATTGGAATCAAAAGTGGGACTCTTTCCACAAATGATTTATAGGCAAATAAAAAGCCTAACAGGGGAGAGGGGGCAGGGGGGAGGGGTATTTAATGGGGGAGGGGCGGGAAGGGGAGGGAGAGAATTGGGGTGGGACAGGGGATAGGGAGTTTTAAAACTGACATCTTGGATGAAAGAAGAGGTATAGGGAAGGGGAAGAAGAAGGGAAATGGTAAAATAGGAAGAAGACAAATAAAATATGGAGGAAATACGCTTTGTAACCCATAATGTAAATGGATTAAATTGCCCAGGTAAAAGATTTAGACTATACAAAGAACTACAACATAGAGAGGCCTCAGTTGTCTTTTTGCAGGAAACCCATCTAGAGTTAAAAAAAAATATTAAGCTAAACTCTAGACAACACCCGACATGGTATTATGCAGATTCCCCAGTTAAGAGAGCTAAGGGTGTAGCTATAGGATTTGCAAAAAATATTAGGTTTGAATTGGAAGATAGAAAGACGGACCCGGAGGGGAGGTTTTTGTTCTTGAAAGGTAAATTACAGGACATAGAATGTACACTTGTAAACATATATTGCCCTAATAGGAAGCCAGAGATGTTTTTGACAGGGGTTATGAAAAGATTGATGGACTTCGGAAAGGGATATCTAATAGTGGCGGGAGACTTTAACATATGTATGGATCCACAAATAGATACAACATCTGTAGTACAGAGAGGGGGAAATAGGTCCATGGGATTATTGAAAACGGTGATGAAAGAGTGCCAACTGGTGGATAGCTGGAGAATTGTCAACATGAGAGATAGAGATTACACTTTCTTCTCTAGTGTACATGGGACATACTCTAGATTGGACTATATTTTGGAGGACCATCGACTCGTTGAGGATTTGGTTAAAGTAAAAATAGAAGCAATAACTTTCTCGGATCATGCACCTGTAGAAATGGAATTAAGATGGGGAGGGAAGTTGTCAGGAGGCCTATTATGGAGGTTGAATGAGACACTCCTCATGGATCCAGATACTGACCGGAAGATCAGGGAAGAGATAGAGAGGTTCTTTGAGGAAAATGAAACTGGGGATGTATCACTAGCTACAGTGTGGGAGGCACATAAAGCATATGTAAGAGGAATCCTTATTGGGATTGGGGCAAAGAAAAAAAGGGAAAGACGAGAGAAGATCAGTGGGCTTTTGAAGGAAATAGCTGAGATGGAACTCCTACATAAAAATAACATAAGGAAAGAGATAGAGCAAAGAGTGATAAAAAAAGAGGGAAGAACTAGAGAAAGTAATGGAAGAAGAAAAAATGAGAACTTTTAATAAGATCATTGGTGAAAGATATAGATGGGGAGATAGATCAGGAAAATATCTGATGAGAGCCTTGAGGAGAAAGAATAGGAACTATATAGATAAAATAAAAAACTCCAAGGGAGAGTTAGTCCATTCAACCAAAGACATTGCAAAGGTATTTAAAGATTACTACAGTAAATTATATAATATTGCCCCCAAGGATGTTATAAATAAAGATAAAATGATAAATACTGAAAAAAGAAGGGATTATTTAAGAAATGCAGGATTACCAAAATTAAGTGAAGAACTATTAAACTCCTTGGAATCTGAAATCACACAGGAAGAACTAAAAATAGCATTAAAAAGCTTTAAGACGGGAAACAGCCCAGGCCCAGACGGGTATACCGTGAGGTATTATAAAAAATATAGTGATTTACTGCTACCCAAGTTAAAGAGATATATGGAGGCGTTGGGGGGAGAGATGGAGATAAGACAGGAATCCCTTCTGGCACAGGTGGTTTTAATACATAAGGAAGGTAAAGATATCACCCACTGCTCAAGTTATAGACTGATATCGCTATTGAATGTAGACACGAAGCTGTATGCAAAAGTATTGGCGAATAGGTTAAGAGATCTGATGCCAGATTGGATTCATGGAGACCAGGTGGGCTTTGTTAGAGGAAGAGAGGGTCGAGATAATGGGTCCCTGATGCTTATACAGAAAAGTAAAGCGGAAAAAAATCCAGTAGTGCTGCTCTCGATAGATGCGGAGAAGGCGTTCGACAGGGTTAATTGGAGTTTTATGATGGACACACTGGAGGTTTTGGGATTGGGTAGTAGGATGAGAAAGTGGATTGGAAAGTTGTATGAAGGACCGTCCGCGATGGTAATGGTAAATGGAGAGAGATCAGAGACCTTTTCTATGTCAAATGGAACCAGACAGGGATGCCCACTCTCCCCACTGTTTGTTCTATCATTGGAACCCCTGTTATCAACAATTAGGAAAAATATAGATATAAGGGGAATAAATGTTGGAAAGACAGAACACATAAGATAGCCTCTTTTGCGGACGACTTATTATTCTATGTTGGAAACCCGAGGATAACACTTCCTAACCTAATGAAAACACTGAAGGAATATGGGGAAATGTCAAATCTAAAAATTAATCCGAGCAAAACAGAGATATTAAATATAAATCTTCCAAAGAGCGAAAAAGAAAATATACAGAGAGAGTTTCCCTTTATATGGAAAGATAGAGAAATAAAGTACCTGGGAGTAAAACTTACTCCCTCACAGAAAAATCTTTATAAAGCTAATTATATCCCAATGTTAAACGAAATCAGAGAGGAATTGAGGAAAATGGGAGGAGGAAATCCTTCCTGGCTGGGCCGTATTAACCTGATAAAAATGGTAATTCTCCCTAAGATACTGTATAAATTCCAGATGATTCCCATTAATCTTCCAGAGGTGTGTTTTAGGACAATTAAGCGAATGGTAACTAAATATATATGGAAAAATAAAAAACCTAGGATATCATATGAAGTGCTAAGCAAAAATAAAGAAAAAGGGGGGCTGGGAGTACCGGACTTTAAAAGATACCATAGGGCAGTCATATTAGCAAGAATTTTTGACTGGACACATAACTCAAAGAGTAAACATTGGGTCACAATTGAAAATACACTTAATAGAAAGGATTTGGGCAGGAGTGTATGGGTGCCACCACAGTTCAGAGAATAAGAGGAGAGCACGAGTATATACACGAGGATTGTAATAAGGGAGTGGGATAAAATGCACAAACAGAGGAAATGGGATTTTAATTCACTATTAATGTCACTAAGAAATTCAGAGTTTTTTCCCCCCAGGTAAAGAGGAAATTTCAGGTAGATGGATTATGAAGGAAGATGCTCAGTTGAGAGATGTAATGGAGGGGGTAAACTTAAGAACACTGGAGGATTTGAAAAGGGAAGAGGGAAGGATTTTCACTAGGATAGATATATGGAGATATAATCAATTGAAACAATTTGTGGAGAAATTGACGAAGCCCCTTAGAACTAGGAAAGAGTGGAATGAATTGGAGAAATACTTAGAAGACCGAGGTGATGGGAAACACAGCACTGCTAAAGCATATAAAGCTCTCACGGATTTAGATAGTAAGTTTAAATTAAAGTATATAGAAAAATGGGAAAAGGATTTAGGAGTGGAGTGGGAAGAGCACACACAGAGGAAAATATATAGAATGGTACACGAAAATATTAGTATGCGTGAGGTGGAAATGAATTTTAAATGTTTGACAAGGTGGTATGTTACACCGGTGATAGAGCACAAGGTGAGTGAGGAGAAACAACCTTGGTGTTGGCGAGGGTGTGGAGAGTTGGGCACGATGTTTCACATATGGTGGGAATGTGCAAAAATACAAGTATATTGGGAAAAAGTTATAAATCAAATCACAATTATCACTGGAATGGAGATAGGACTAGACCCTGAAACCTGTCTTTTTCATAACTCAATATTATCTGGAAATAAATATAAAGAACTGGGTATATTGTGCTACCTAAATGCAGCAAAAAGTCTGATTCCTAGGTTTTGGCGTAAAGTTGAGGCACCGAGGGAAGAGGACTGGATGAATAGAGTGGACCAGATTGCTAGATTGGAAAAACTTTATTATATACAGGAAGATAGGATGGTGACATATCATATGAAATGGGAGGAGTTCAAAGTAAAGGTAAAGGAAGGTACTGAGTAAGTGTAAAGAAAAGGGAAAGAGAAGACAAGAAGAAAGGAAGAGAAAAGGGGAAGGGATAAGGAAAGGGAGAAAATATAGTAATTAGCCTTTCTTTCTTTTCCTTTTTCAAACCTCGGTATCCAGAGGATGTGTGAAGGGGTATATTGAAGCGGGGTGGGAGGGTTGAAAGGAAGGGAGTTATGGGGAGAAAATGATACGAAAGTAGCGTTTTATGAGATTTTGTTATGTTATATTTCCCATTATGGAAATGTGTATTGTTTTACTTGAAAAATGAATAAATATTTAAATTATAAAAAATAAAAAAAATAAAAAGACATTTTGCAGGAAAACGTACGACCATCTGTCCGCCAACTGAAGCTCCGCAGAGGATGGGTGATAAAACAGGACAATGACCCAAAGCATACAAGTAATTTAACAAAACAATGGCTGCAACAGCACAGAATACACCTTCTGAAGTGGCCCAGTCAGAGTCCTGACCTCAACCCGATTGAAATGCTGTGGCATGACCTTAAGAGAGCGATTCACACCAGACATCCCAAGAATATTGCTACACTGAAACAGTTCTGTGAAGAGGAGTGGTCCAAAATTACTCCAGATCGTTGTGCAGGTCAGATCTGCAACTACAGGAAACGTTTGGTTGAGGTTATTGCTGCCAAAGGAGGGTCAACCAGTTATGTCCAAAGGTTCACATACTTTTTCCTCCCTGCACTGTGAATGTTTACATGTTATGCACAATTAAACGATGGCAACATCTAATGTTTTAAAAAAACAATATTGGTGAAGCACTTCACATGAAAAACTAAATAAGTAGGTGCAATAATATAAAAATACATATAAAGTAACCATACTGTATTGAAAGGTATTGATAACTAATGCTAAATAATCCCCCTCAAAAAATATATAAGTGCCAAGTGCTGGGAGTGCAAAACAGGTCATGTGTTTGCTGACTAGATCGTGCCAAAATAAAATATATGCACAGTATACATCATACACAATAACATTGCACACTCTAACTGAAAGTAAAAAGTGCTTAGTAGAAGTATGAATATTGGTTAAAGTAAAATCCACAATAAAGTGCAAAACAGGTCATGCGTTTGCTGACTAAATTGTGCCAAAATACAATATATACACAGTGAAATAATACACAATAACATTGCACACGCTAACTGAAAGTGACAGGTGCTCAGTAGGAGTATAAATAATGGTAAAAAGTAAAATCCACAATAAAGTACAATAACAAAGTGCTTGACATTTCATGTGCAAATAAACACCGCGATGTCAGTGCTTCAATTCTCCACTCCAAACATGATGCGTGTTAGCATGCCACACGTGTATATCTTAATCCAAAAATGGCTAAAGTGCCTCCTCACCTTAACCATGCGACCCCTAAGGGCCACAATGCTTTAGGTAATATAGCTCCACCAGACTGGGAATCTCTGTAATAATACTCCTGTAGTACCACTCGAACTCCTCTGCCAGGTAACTTATGCCCTCAGATGGTAATACCCTCGGTATAATCACAATGCCATAGAGAGGTGGACAAAGAGAGCCTCCATAGTGAAATGCCGTTTATTCCATATAGCAGATAAAAACAAGCCTAAAGAGAACATTCACAGTATAGCAGATCTCATACAGCTGGTCTCCCATGTGCTGTGGGTGTACTGCAAGGTGCTGGGTGTTCAATGATGGCGTCTGCCGGAAATGTTTAACCAGAAGTACATCACTGCGCTCTACGCGTTACTCCACGATATCACGTGGCTTCATCAGCATACTGTGTTCTTCTATTGTTGTGACTTAGATGACGTTCAGAGCACATTTTATGCCCAATTCATGCAAAACTCCACGTAATCCCAAGGGGTTTACATACTTTTTCTTGCAACTGTACCTTATACTAAACCTCCCTCAACACTTTCCTGTTTTGACCATGCTACTACTGAAGAGGTCACTAACGTTTTCTCAGAAGCCCGTCTCATCCCCTGCCCCCTCACTACTACGGTCACCCTCTTCTATCCTATGCTCACTCACTCTCCTCTCTACTGGCACCTTACCCCCTCTAAAGCATGCACAGATCACTCCCATGCTTAAAAAGCCCTCATTGGACCCCACCAACCTGAACAACTGAAGATCCATATCCCTGCTCCTGTTTAGCTCTAAACTCAAACTGCCTAGTCTACAATCGCCTAAACTCCTTCCTCATTGACAACCACCTTCTTGACCCTTTACAGTCTTGCTTTCACTACTCCACTGCAATGACCCTGCCCTACTAAAATTCACTAATGATTTACTAACTGCTAAAATCAATGGCCACTAGTCCATACTCTTACTACTTGACCTTTCTGCGACTTTTGATACTTTTAACCATCCCCTCCTCCTCAAACTCTACTCTCTTGGCCTCCGAGACTCTGCTCTCTTCTGGTTCTCCTCCTACCCATTGCAGTGCTCCTTCAGTATTGCCTATAACTGTCTCCTCCTCTCCACTTCCTCTTTCTGTAGGGGTCCCTCAAGGTTCTGTCCTTGGACCCCTTCTCTTCTCCATCTACACCTCCTCCCTTGGTCGTTTGATAAACGACCATGGCTTCAGGTACCAAATCTATGCTGATGACACACAAATCTTTCTACTCCTCACCTCACCCCTTCAGTCTCCTCTCGCATTACTAACCTATTAAGTGAAACATCAGATATGGATTTCACTCCACGTCCTCAAACTTTCTAAAACCAAGATCATAATATTCCCTCCAGCCCGTGCCTCCTCCCCTGACTTCTCCATCAAGATCAAAATTACAACCATCAGTCCCTCCCCTCATGCTAGGTGTAATCCTGGACTCCCAACTGTGCTTTCAGCCCCAAATCCAATCACTGTCCAAATCTTGTAGACTTCACCTCCGCAAAATCTCCAAGATACACCCCTTTTTAACCCACGAAACCACTAAGCAACTTATTCACTCCCTTGTAATCTTTCGCCTTGACTATTGTAACTACCTCCTCATTGGCCTATCTAATCGCAGGCTATCCCCTCTTCAGTCTATCAAGTATGCTGCAGCCAGACTCATCCACCTTACCAACCGTTCCATGTCTGTCATCCCTCTCTGCCAATCCCTCCACTGGCTTCCCAATGCCCAACGAATAAAAGTCAAAACATTAATAACAAAGCCATTTATAACTCTGCTCCCAATTACAACACCAATCTGGTCTGCAAATATCACCCAAATCCTCCTCTCCACTGCTCCCACGACCTCCTACGCTCTAGCTCCCTTGTCTTCTCACATTCCCATCTCCAGGATTTCTTCAGAGCCTCCCCATCCTCTGGAACCCTCTACCCCAATCTATCCAACTATTACCTACTCTGTTCACTTTGAGGCGATCTCTGAAAACCTACAGTGGATATAAAAAGTCTACACACCCCTGGTAAAAATGTTAGGTTTCTGTGATGTAAAGAAATTAGACAAAGTTAAATCATTTAAGAACTTTTTCCACCTAAACTGTACAACTCAGTTGAACAACAAACTGAGTCTTTTAGGTGGAAGGAAGTAAAAATAAAAAAATAAAATATGGTTGCATAAGTGTGCACACCCTTAAATTAATACTTTGTTAAAGCACCTTTTAATTTTATTACAGCACTCAGTCTTTTTGGGTAGGAGTCTATCAGCATGGCACATCAAGATCAGTCAGTTATCAGTCCTGTAGTAGACTTGGAGTGTTTTTGCAAGGAAGAGTGGGCAAATATTGCCAAGTCTGTAAGATTGCGAGTGCATCTCCTGTGCAGACCTCTTCAGGTCACCCCACAGATTTTCGATCGGATTCAGGCCTGGGCTCTGGCTGGGCCATTCCAAAACTTCAATAATCATCTGGTGAAGCCATTCCTTTGTGGATTTGGATGTATGCTTTGCGCCAAACATATTTTGGAATTATGGCCAAAAAGTTCAACCTTGGTGTCAAACTTTTTTTTCACTCAAAAGTTTGGCCTTTTTCCATTTGTTTAGCAAAACATAAACCAGGTGGTGACTAAGAAACACCAAAAGAAAGCTCTGTCTCAAAAAATGATAAAAAAAAAAAAATGTTGTTTGAGTTACTATTGCGCAGTCATGCAACACTCTACCCAAAGTGAAACAGTGCTGAAAGCTGAAAATTGGCCTGGGTAGGAAGGGGATGAAAGCGTCCAGTAGGAAAGTGGTTACAAAAAAAAAAAAGCTGGATACATTCCCAAATGCACAAAATATAACTGGAAACCTAACACCAGATTGTCGATCCAGGGAATATCCAATTGCCTTCAAAGAATCAGAAAGGACAGTGATATGATTCGCTTTATAAATAGGATAAATCTTCACAGTTAAAACATAGGAATTAAAAACTCCAGCGAGAAAAAGAGGGGTAGGAAGAAGGCACCAAGGCAAAAGTTCTGACTTAATAAAAAACACAAAAGAGCCTATTCCCTTCACAGACCAAGGATGTGTACAAGCACGGAAGGAGCCGTGTTTATCCACCACTGCAAGACAATCTTCTTGCACTTAGAGTTGGACATGTAGTGACCGCAAAAGAAGACTGGCAATGACAGGCTCAGGGAGAGGAACTAGGCCTCAAAGGATTGCTCATGTAACAGGGCTCGAATTGAGGGCTGTAGAAATTTTATTTTTATGGGGAGGGGTTAAGATCGAGTTGAATTTTTACTGTCCAGCCCTCCCACACCAACTTCTCTCCCTTGAAGGAAGGGAGGGGCAGATGAAAGGAAGGGACGGAAGGAAGGGGCGAAGGGAAGGAAGGAAGGAAGGAAGGGGCGAAGGGAAGGAAGGAAGGAAGGAAGGGGCGAAGGGAAGGAAGGAAGGAAGGAAGGGGCGAAGGGAAGGAAGGAAGGAAGGAAGGGGCGAAGGGAAGGAAGGAAGGAAGGAAGGAAGGGGCGAAGGGAAGGAAGGAAGGAAGGAAGGGGCGAAGGGAAGGAAGGAAGGAAGGGGCGAAGGGAAGGAAGGAAGGGGCGAAGGGAAGGAAGGAAGGAAGGGGCGAAGGGAAGGAAGGAAGGAAGGGGCGAAGGGAAGGAAGGAAGGAAGGAAGGAAGGGGCGAAGGGAAGCAAGGAAGGGGCGAAGGGAAGCAAGGAAGGAAGGGGCGAAGGGAAGCAAGGAAGGAAGGGGCGAAGGGAAGCAAGGAAGGAAGGGGCGAAGGGAAGCAAGGAAGGAAGGGGCAAAGGGAAAGAAGGAAGGGGCAAAGGGAAGGAAGGAAGGGGCAAAGGGAAGGAAGGAAGGGGCGAACGGACGGAAGGGGCGAACGGACGGAAGGAAGGGGCGAACGGACGGAAGGAAGGGGCGAACGGACGGAAGGAAGGGGCGAACGGACGGAAGGAAGGGGCGAACGGAAGGAAGGAAGGAAGGAGCGAACGGAAGGAAGGAAGGAAGGGGCGAACGGAAGGAAGGGGCGAACGGAAGGAAGGAAGGGGCGAACGGAAGGAAGGAAGGGGCGAACGGAAGGAAGGAAGGGGCGGAAGGAAGGAAGGAAGGGGCGAACGGAAGGAAGGAAGGAAGGGGCGAACGGAAGGAAGGAAGGAAGGGGCGAACGGAAGGAAGGAAGGAAGGGGCGAACGGAAGGAAGGAAGGAAGGGGCGAACGGAAGGAAGGAAGGAAGGGGCGAACGGAAGGAAGGAAGGGGCGAACGGAAGGAAGGAAGGGGCGAACGGAAGGAAGGAAGGGGCGAACGGAAGGAAGGGGCGAACGGAAGGAAGGGGCGAACGGAAGGAAGGGGCGAACGGAAGGAAGGAAGGGGCGAAGGGAAGGAAAGAAGGGGCGAAGGGAAGGAAGGAAGGGGCGAAGGGAAGGAAGGAAGGGGCGAACGGACGGAAGGAAGGGGCGAACGGACGGAAGGAAGGGGCGAACGGACGGAAGGAAGGGGCGAACGGACGGAAGGAAGGGGCGAACGGACGGAAGGAAGGGGCGAACGGACGGAAGGAAGGGGCGAACGGAAAGAAGGAAGGGGCGAACGGACGGAAGGAAGGGGCGAACGGAAGGAAGGAAGGAAGGGGCGAACGGAAGGAAGGAAGGAAGGGGCGAACGGAAGGAAGGAAGGAAGGGGCGAACGGAAGGAAGGAAGGAAGGAAGGGGCGAACGGAAGGAAGGGGCGAACGGAAGGAAGGGGCGAAGGGAAGGAAGGAAGGGGCGAAGGGAAGGAAGGAAGGGGCGAAGGGAAGGAAGGGGCGAACGGACGGACGGAAGGGGCGAACGGACGGAAGGAAGGGGCGAACGGACGGAAGGAAGGGGCGAACGGACGGAAGGGGCGAACAGAAAGAAGGAAGGGGCGAACGGAAGGAAGGAAGGAAGGGGCGAACGGAAGGAAGGAAGGGGCGAACGGAAGGAAGGAAGGGGCGAACGGAAGGAAGGAAGGAAGGGGCGAACGGAAGGAAGGAAGGAAGGGGCGAACGGAAGGAAGGAAGGAAGGGGCGAACGGAAGGAAGGAAGGGGCGAACGGAAGGAAGGAAGGGGCGAAGGGAAGGAAGGAAGGGGCGAAGGGAAGGAAGGAAGGGGCGAAGGGAAGGAAGGAAGGGGCGAAGGGAAGGAAGGAAGGGGCGAACGGACGGAAGGAAGGGGCGAACGGACGGACGGAAGGGGCGAACGGACGGAAGGGGCGAACGGACGGAAGGGGCGAACGGAAAGAAGGAAGGAAGGGGAGAACGGAAAGAAGGAAGGAAGGGGCGAACGGAAGGAAAGAGCGAATGGAAGGAAGGAAGGGGCGAACGGAAGGAAGGAAGGGGAGAACGGAACGAAGGAAGGAAGGGGAGAACGGAACGAAGGAAGGAAGGGGCGAACGGAACGAAGGAAGGGGCGGAAGGAAGGAACGGACGGAAGGAAGGAAGGGGCGAACGGAAGGAAGGAAGGGGCGACCGGACGGAAGGAAGGGGCGACCGGACGGAAGGAAGGGGCGAACGGACGGAAGGAAGGGGCGAACGGACGGAAGGAAGGGGCGAACGGACGGAAGGAAGGAAGGGGCGAACAGACGGAAGGAAGGAAGGAAGGGGCGGAAGGAAGGAAGGGGCGGAAGGAAGGGGCGGAAGGAAGGAAGGAAGGGGCGAACGGAAGGAAGGAAGGGGCGAACGGAAGGAAGGAAGGAAGGAAGGGGCGAACGGAAGGAAGGAAGGAAGGAAGGGGCGAACGGAAGGAAGGAAGGAAGGGGCGAACGGAAGGAAGGAAGGAAGGGGCGAACGGAAGGAAGGAAGGAAGGGGCGAACGGAAGGAAGGAAGGAAGGGGCGAACGGAAGGAAGGAAGGAAGGGGCGAACGGAAGGAAGGGGCGAACGGAAGGAAGGGGCGGAAGAAAGGAAGGGGCGGAAGAAAGGAAGGGGCGGAAGAAAGGAAGGGGCAAACGGAAGGAAGGAAGGAAGGGGCGAACGGAAGGAAGGAAGGGGCGGAAGGAGCGAACGGAAGGAAGGAAGGGGCGGAAGGAAGGATGGGGCGGAAGGAAGGAAGGGGCGGAAGAAAGGAAGGGGAGAACGGAACGAAGGAAGGAAGGGGCGAACGGAAGGAAGGAAGGGGCGGAAGGAAGGAACGGACGGAAGGAAGGAAGGAAGGGGCGAACGGAAGGAAGGAAGGGGCGACCGGACGGAAGGAAGGGGCGACCGGACGGAAGGAAGGGGCGAACGGACGGAAGGAAGGGGCGAACGGAAGGAAGGGGCGAACGGACGGAAGGAAGGAAGGGGCGAACAGACGGAAGGAAGGAAGGAAGGGGCGGAAGGAAGGAAGGGGCGGAAGGAAGGGGCGGAAGGAAGGAAGGAAGGGGCGAACGGAAGGAAGGGGCGAACGAAAGGAAGGGGCGAACGAAAGGAAGGGGCGAACGAAAGGAAGGGGCGAACGAAAGGAAGGAAGGAAGGGGCGAACGGAAGGAAGGAAGGGGCGAACGGAAGGAAGGAAGGGGCGAACGGAAGGAAGGAAGGAAGGGGCGAACGGAAGGAAGGAAGGAAGGGGCGAACGGAAGGAAGGAAGGAAGGGGCGAACGGAAGGAAGGAAGGAAGGGGCGAACGGAAGGAAGGGGCGAACGGAAGGAAGGGGCGAACGGAAGGAAGGGGCGAATGGAAGGAAGGGGCGAATGGAAGGAAGGGGCGAACGGAAGGAAGGGGCGAATGGAAGGAAGGGGCGAATGGAAGGAAGGGGCGAACGGAAGGAAGGGGCGAACGGACGGAAGGGGCGAACGGACGGAAGGAAGGAAGGGGCGAACGGACGGAAGGAAGGAAGGGGAGAACGGAAGGAAGGAAGGAAGGGGCGAACGGAAGGAAGGAAGGAAGGGGCGAACGGAAGGAAGGGGCGAACGGACGGAAGGAAGGAAGGGGCGAACAGACGGAAGGAAGGAAGGGGCGAACAGACGGAAGGAAGGAAGGGGCGGAAGGAAGGAAGGGGCGGAAGGAAGGAAGGGGCGGAAGGAAGGAAGGGGCGGAAGGAAGGAAGGGGCGGAAGGAAGGAAGGGGCGGAAGGAAGGAAGGAAGGGGCGGAAGGAAGGAAGGTAGGAAGGAAGGGGCGAACGGAAGGAAGGGGCGAACGAAAGGAAGGGGCGAACGGAAGGAAGGGGCGAACGGAAGGAAGGAAGGAAGGGGCGAACGGAAGGAAGGAAGGAAGGGGCGAACGGAAGGAAGGGGCGAACGGAAGGAAGGGGCGAACGGACGGAAGGAAGGGGCGAACGGACGGAAGGAAGGGGCGAACGGACGGAAGGGGCGAACGGACGGAAGGAAGGAAGGGGCGAACGGAAGGAAGGAAGGAAGGGGCGAACGGAAGGAAGGAAGGAAGGGGCGAACGGAAGGAAGGGGCGAACGGAAGGAAGGGGCGAACGGAAGGAAGGGGCGAATGGAAGGAAGGGGCGAACGGACGGAAGGGGCGAACGGACGGAAGGAAGGAAGGGGCGAACGGACGGAAGGAAGGAAGGGGAGAACGGAAGGAAGGAAGGAAGGGGCGAACGGAAGGAAGGAAGGAAGGGGCGAACGGAAGGAAGGGGCGAACGGAAGGAAGGGGCGAACGGACGGAAGGAAGGAAGGGGCGGAAGGAAGGAAGGGGCGGAAGGAAGGAAGGAAGGGGCGGAAGGAAGGAAGGGGCGGAAGGAAGGGGCGAACGGAAGGAAGGGGCGAACGAAAGGAAGGGGCGAACGGAAGGAAGGAAGGAAGGGGCGAACGGAAGGAAGGAAGGAAGGGGCGAACGGAAGGAAGGAAGGAAGGGGCGAACGGAAGGAAGGGGCGAACGGAAGGAAGGGGCGAACGGACGGAAGGGGCGAACGGACGGAAGGAAGGGGCGAACGGACGGAAGGGGCGAACGGACGGAAGGAAGAAAGGGGCGAACGGACGGAAGGAAGGAAGGGGAGAACGGAAGGAAGGGGCGAACGGAAGGAAGGAAGGGGCGAACGGACGGAAGGAAGGGGCGAACGGACGGAAGGAAGGGTCGAACGGACGGAAGGAAGGAAGGGTCGAACGGAAGGAAGGAAGGGTCGAACGGAAGGAAGAAAGGAAGGGTCGAACGGAAGGAAGGAAGGAAGGGGCGAACGGAAGGAAGGAAGGGGCGAACGGAAGGAAGGAAGGGGCGAACGGAAGGAAGGAAGGAAGGGGCGAACGGAAGGAAGGAAGGAAGGGGCGAACGGAAGGAAGGAAGGAAGGAAGGGGCGAACGGAAGGAAGGAAGGAAGGAAGGGGCGAACGGAGGGAAGGAAGGAAGGAAGGGGCGAACGGAAGGAAGGAAGGAAGGGGCGAACGGAGGGAAGGAAGGAAGGAAGGGGCGAACGGAAGGAAGGAAGGAAGGGGCGAACGGAAGGAAGGAAGGGGCGGAAGGAAGGAAGGGGAGAATGGAAGGAAGGGGCGAACGGAAGGAAGGAACGAAGGGGCGAACGGACGGAAGGAAGGGGCGAACGGACGGAAGGAAGGGGCGAACGGACGGAAGGAAGGAAGGAAGGGGCGAACGGACGTAAGGAAGGAAGGAAGGGGCGAACGGAAGGAAGGAAGAGGCGAACGGAAGGAAGGAAGGAAGGGGCGATCGGAAGGAAGGAAGGGGCGAACGGAAGGAAGGAAGGGGCGAACGGAAGGAAGGAAGGAAGGGGCGAACGGAAGGAAGGAAGGGGCGAACGGAAGGAAGGAAGGAAGGGGAGGAAGGAAGGAAGGGGCGGAAGGAAGGAAGGGGCGGAAGGAAGGAAGGGGAGAACGGAAGGAAGGAAGGGACGAACGGAAGGAAGGAAGGAAGGAAGGGGCGAACGGAAGGAAGGAAGGAAGGAAGGAAGGGGCGAACGGAAGGAAGGAAGGAAGGAAGGGGCGAACGGAAGGAAGGAAGGAAGGGGCGAACGGAAGGAAGGAAGGAAGGGGCGAACGGAAGGAAGGAAGGAAGGGGCGAACGGAAGGAAGGAAGGGGCAAACGGAAGGAAGGAAGGGGCAAACGGAAGGAAGGAAGGGGCGGAAGGAAGGAAGGGGCGGAAGGAAGGAAGGGGCGAATGGAAGGAAGGGGCGGAAGGAAGGAAGGAAGGGGCAAACGGAAGGAAGGAAGGGGCGAACGGAAGGAAGGAAGGAAGGGGCGAACGGAAGGAAGGAAGGAAGGGGCGAACGGAAGGAAGGAAGGAAGGGGCGAACGGAAGGAAGGAAGGAAGGGGCGAACGGAAGGAAGGAAGAAAGGGGCGGAAGGAAGAAAGGGGCGGAAGGAAGGGGCGGAAGGAAGGAAGGGGCGGAAGAAAGGAAGGGGAGAACGGAAGGAAGGAAGGAAGGGGCGAACGGAAGGAAGGAAGAAAGGGGCGGAAGAAAGGGGCGGAAGAAAGGAAGGGGCGAACGGAAGGAAGGAAGGAAGGAAGGGGCGAACGGAAGGAAGGAAGGAAGGGGCGGAAGGAAGGAAGGGGCGGAAGAAAGGAAGGGGAGAACGGAAGGAAGGAAGGAAGGGGCAAACGGAAGGAAGGAAGGGGCAAACGGAAGGAAGGAAGGGGCGAACGGAAAGAAGGGGCGAACGGAAGGAATGGGCGAACGGAAGGAAGGAATGGGCGAACGGAAGGAAGGAAGGGGAGAATGGAAGGAAGGGGAGAATGGAAGGAAGGGGCGAACGGACGGAAGGAAGGAAGGGGCGAACGGACGGAAGGAAGGAAGGGGCGAACGGAAGGAAGGAAGGAAGGGGCGAACGGACGGAAGGAAGGAAGGAAGGGGCGAACGGAAGGAAGGAAGGAAGGAAGGGGTGAACGGAAGGAAGGAAGGAAGGAAGGGGCGAACGGAAGGAAGGAAGGAAGGAAGGGGCGAACGGAAGGAAGGAAGGAAGGAAGGGGCGAACGGAAGAAAGGAAGGAAGGGGCGAAGGGAAGCAAGGAAGGAAGGGGCGAAGGGAAGGAAGGAAGGGGCGAAGGGAAGAAAGGAAGGAAGGGGCGAAGGGAAGCAAGGAAGGAAGGGGCGAAGGGAAGGAAGGAAGGGGCGAAGGGAAGGAAGGAAGGGGCGAAGGGAAGGAAGGAAGGGGCGAAGGGAAGGAAGGAAGGGGCGAAGGGAAGGAAGGAAGGGGCGAAGGGAAGGAAGGAAGGGGCGGAAGGAAGGGGCGAAGGGACGGAAGGAAGGGGCGAACGGACGGAAGGAAGGGGCGAACGGACGGAAGGGGCGAACGGAAAGAAGGGGCGAACGGAAAGAAGGAAGGAAGGGGCGAACGGAAAGAAGGGGCGAACGGACGGAAGGAAGGAAGGGGCGAACGGAAGGAAGGAACGAAGGGGCGAACGGACGGAAGGAAGGGGCGAACGGACGGAAGGAAGGGGCGAACGGACGGAAGGAAGGAAGGAAGGGGCGAACGGACGTAAGGAAGGAAGGAAGGGGCGAACGGAAGGAAGGAAGAGGCGAACGGAAGGAAGGAAGGAAGGGGCGAACGGAAGGAAGGAAGGGGCGAACGGAAGGAAGGAAGGGGCGAACGGAAGGAAGGAAGGAAGGGGCGAACGGAAGGAAGGAAGGGGCGAACGGAAGGAAGGAAGGAAGGGGAGGAAGGAAGGAAGGGGCGGAAGGAAGGAAGGGGCGGAAGGAAGGAAGGGGAGAACGGAAGGAAGGAAGGGACGAACGGAAGGAAGGAAGGAAGGAAGGGGCGAACGGAAGGAAGGAAGGAAGGAAGGGGCGAACGGAAGGAAGGAAGGAAGGAAGGGGCGAACGGAAGGAAGGAAGGAAGGGGCGAACGGAAGGAAGGAAGGAAGGGGCGAACGGAAGGAAGGAAGGAGCGAACGGAAGGAAGGAAGGAAGGGGCGAACGGAAGGAAGGAAGGAAGGGGCGAACGGAAGGAAGGAAGGGGCAAACGGAAGGAAGGAAGGGGCGGAAGGAAGGAAGGGGCGAATGGAAGGAAGGGGCGGAAGGAAGGGGCGGAAGGGGCAAACGGAAGGAAGGAAGGGGCGAACGGAAGGAAGGAAGGAAGGGGCGAACGGAAGGAAGGAAGGAAGGGGCGAACGGAAGGAAGGAAGGAAGGGGCGAACGGAAGGAAGGAAGGAAGGGGCGAACGGAAGGAAGGAAGGAAGGGGCGAACGGAAGGAAGGAAGAAAGGGGCGGAAGGAAGAAAGGGGCGGAAGGAAGGGGCGGAAGGAAGGAAGGGGCGGAAGAAAGGAAGGGGAGAACGGAAGGAAGGAAGGAAGGGGCGAACGGAAGGAAGGAAGAAAGGGGCGGAAGAAAGGGGCGGAAGAAAGGAAGGGGCGAACGGAAGGAAGGAAGGAAGGAAGGGGCGAACGGAAGGAAGGAAGGAAGGGGCGGAAGGAAGGAAGGGGCGGAAGAAAGGAAGGGGAGAACGGAAGGAAGGAAGGAAGGGGCAAACGGAAGGAAGGAAGGGGCAAACGGAAGGAAGGAAGGGGCGAACGGAAAGAAGGGGCGAACGGAAGGAATGGGCGAACGGAAGGAAGGAATGGGCGAACGGAAGGAAGGAAGGGGAGAATGGAAGGAAGGGGAGAATGGAAGGAAGGGGCGAACGGACGGAAGGAAGGAAGGGGCGAACGGACGGAAGGAAGGAAGGGGCGAACGGAAGGAAGGAAGGAAGGGGCGAACGGACGGAAGGAAGGAAGGAAGGGGCGAACGGAAGGAAGGAAGGAAGGAAGGGGTGAACGGAAGGAAGGAAGGAAGGAAGGGGCGAACGGAAGGAAGGAAGGAAGGAAGGGGCGAACGGAAGGAAGGAAGGAAGGAAGGGGCGAACGGAAGGAAGGGGCGAACGGAAGGAAGGAAGGGGCGGAAGGAAGGAAGGGGCGGAAGGAAGGAAGGGGCGGAAGGAAGGAAGGGGCGGAAGGAAGGAAGGAAGGGGCGGAAGGAAGGAAGGAAGGGGCGGAAGGAAGGAAGGGGCGAAGGGAAGAAAGGAAGGAAGGGGCGAAGGGAAGCAAGGAAGGAAGGGGCGAAGGGAAGGAAGGAAGGGGCGAAGGGAAGGAAGGAAGGGGCGAAGGGAAGGAAGGAAGGGGCGAAGGGAAGGAAGGAAGGGGCGAAGGGAAGGAAGGAAGGGGCGAAGGGAAGGAAGGAAGGGGCGGAAGGAAGGGGCGAAGGGACGGAAGGAAGGGGCGAACGGACGGAAGGAAGGGGCGAACGGACGGAAGGGGCGAACGGAAAGAAGGGGCGAACGGAAAGAAGGAAGGAAGGGGCGAACGGAAAGAAGGGGCGAACGGACGGAAGGAAGGAAGGGGCGAACGGAAGGAAGGAAGGAAGGCGAGAACGGAAGGAAGGAAGGAAGGGGCGAACGGACGGAAGGAAGGAAGGGGCGAACGGACGGAAGGAAGGGACGAACGGACGGAAGGAAGGGGCGAACGGACGGAAGGGGCGAACGGAAAGAAGGGGCGAACGGAAAGAAGGAAGGAAGGGGCGAACGGAAAGAAGGGGCGAACGGAAGGAAGGAAGGAAGGCGAGAACGGAAGGAAGGAAGGAAGGCGAGAACGGAAGGAAGGAAGGAAGGCGAGAACGGAAGGAAGGAAGGAAGGAAGGCGAGAACGGAAGGAAGGAAGGAAGGGGCGAACGGAAGGAAGGAAGGAAGGGGCGAACGGAAGGAAGGAAGGAAGGGGCGAACGGAAGGAAGGAAGGAAGGGGCGAACGGAAGGAAGGAAGGAAGGGGCGAACGGAAGGAAGGAAGGAAGGGGCGAACGGAAGGAAGGAAGGAAGGGGCGAACGGAAGGAAGGAAGGAAGGGGCGAACGGAAGGAAGGAAGGAAGGGGCGAACGGAAGGAAGGAAGGAAGGGGCGAACGGAAGGAAGGAAGGAAGGGGCGAACGGAAGGAAGGAAGGAAGGGGCGAACGGAAGGAAGGAAGGAAGGGGCGAACGGACGGAAGGGGCGAACGGACGGAAGGAAGGAAGGGGCGAACGGACGGAAGGAAGGAAGGGGCGAACGGAAGGAAGGAAGGAAGGGGCGAACGGAAGGAAGGAAGGAAGGGGCGAACGGAAGGAAGGAAGGAAGGAAGGGGCGAACGGAAGGAAGGAAGGAAGGGGCGAACGGAAGGAAGAAAGGGGCGAAGGGAAGGAAGGAAGGAAGGGGCGAAGGGAAGGAAGGAAGGAAGGGGCGAACGGAAGGAAGGAAGGGGCGAACGGAAGGAAGGAAGGAAGGGGAGAACGGAAGGAAAGAGCGAACGGAAGGAAGGAAGGAAGGGGCGAACGGAAGGAAGGAAGGAAGGGGCGAACGGACGGAAGGAAGGGGCGAACGGAAAGAAGGAAGGAAGGGGCGAACAAACGGAAGGGGCGAACGGACGGAAGGGGCGAACGGACGGAAGGAAGGGGCGAACGGAAAGAAGGAAGGAAGGGGCGAACGGAAAGAAGGAAGGAAGGGGCGAACGGACGGAAGGAAGGGGCGAACGGATGGAAGGAAGGGGCGAACGGAAAGAAGGAAGGGGCGAACGGAAAGAAGGAAGGAAGGGGCGAACGGAAGGAAGGAAGGGGCGAACGGAAGGAAGGAAGGGGCGAACGGAAGGAAGGAAGGAAGGGGCGAACGGAAGGAAGGAAGGAAGGGGCGAACGGAAGGAAGGAAGGGGCGAACGGAAGGAAGGAAGGGGCGAACGGAAGGAAGGAAGGAAGGGGCGAACGGAAGGAAGGAAGGAAGGGGCGAACGGAAGGAAGGAAGGGGCGAACGGAAGGAAGGAAGGGGCGAACGGAAGGAAGGAAGGGGCGAACGGAAGGAAGGAAGGGGCGAACGGAAGGAAGGAAGGAAGGAAGGGGCGAACGGAAGGAAGGAAGGAAGGGGAGAACGGAAGGAAGGAAGGAAGGGGAGAACGGAAGGAAGGAAGGAAGGAAGGGGCGAACGGACGGAAGAAAGGGGCGAACGGACGGAAGAAAGGGGCGAACGGACGGAAGAAATGGGCGAACGGAAGGAAGGAAGGAAGGAAGGGGCGAACGGAAGGAAGGAAGGAAGGGGCGAACGGAAGGAAGAAAGGAAGGGGCGAACGGAAGGAAGGAAGGAAGGGGCGAACGGAAGGAAGGAAGGAAGGGGCGAACGGAAGGAAGGAAGGAAGGGGCGAACGGAAGGAAGGAAGGAAGGGGCGAACGGACGGAAGGAAGGGGCGAACGGACGGAAGGAGGGGGCGAACGGACGGAAGGAGGGGGCGAACGGACGGAAGGAGGGGGCGAACGGACGGAAGGAAGGAAGGGGCGAACGGACGGAAGGAAGGAGCGAACGGACGGAAGGAAGGAAGGGGCGAACGGACGGAAGGAAGGAAGGGGCGAACGGACGGAAGGAAGGGGCGAACGGACGGAAGGAAGGAAGGGGCGAACGGACGGAAGGGGCGAACGGACGGACGGAAGGAAGGGGCGAACGGACGGACGGAAGGAAGGGGCGAACGGACGGAAGGAAGAAAGGAAGGGGCGAACGGACGGAAGGAAGGAAGGAAGGAAGGGGCGAACGGACGGAAGGAAGGAAGGAAGGAAGGGGCGAACGGACGGAAGGAAGGAAGGGGCGAACGGACGGAAGGAAGGAAGGGGCGAACGGACGGACGGAAGGAAGGGGCGAACGGACGGACGGAAGGAAGGGGCGAACGGACGGAAGGAAGAAAGGAAGGGGCGAACGGACGGAAGGAAGGAAGGAAGGGGCGAACGGACGGAAGGAAGGGGCGAACGGAAAAAAGGAAGAAAGGGGCGAACGGAAAAAAGGAAGGAAGGGGCGAACGGAAAGAAGGGGCGAACGGAAGGAAGGAAAGAAGGGGCGAACGGAAGGAAGGAAGGAAGGGGCAAACGGAAGGAAGGAAGGAAGGGGCGAACGGAAGGAAGGAAGGGGCGAACAGACGGAAGGAAGGAAGGAAGGAGCGAACGGACAGAAGGAAGGAAGGAAGGGGCGAACGGACAGAAGGAAGGAAGGAAGGGGCGAACGGACAGAAGGAAGGAAGGGGCGAACGGACAGAAGGAAGGGGCGAACGGAAGGAAGGAAGGAAGGGGCGAACGGAAAGAAGGAAGGGGCGAACGGAAGGAAGGAAGGGGCGAACGGACGTAAGGAAGGAAGGAAGGGGCGAACGGAAGGAAGGGGCGGAAGGGGCGGAAGGGGCGGAAGAAAGGAAGGGGCGGAAGAAAGGAAGGGGCGAACGGAAGGAAGGAAGGAAGGGGCGAACGGAAGGAAGGAAGGAAGGGGCGAACGGAAGGAAGGAAGGAAGGGGCGAACGGAAGGAAGGGGCGGAAGGAAGGAAGGGGCGGAAGGAAGGAAGGGGCGGAAGAAAGGAAGGGGAGAACGGAACGAAGGAAGGAAGGGGCAAACGGAAGGAAGGAAGGGGCGGAAGGAAGGAACGGACGGAAGGAAGGAAGGGGCGAACGGAAGGAAGGGGCGAACGGAAGGAAGGAAGGGGCAAACGGACGGAAGGAAGGAAGGAAGGAAGGGGCGGAAGGAAGGAAGGAAGGGGCGGAAGGAAGGAAGGAAGGAAGGAAGGGGCGGAAGGAAGGAAGGAAGGGGCGGAAGGAAGGAAGGAAGGGGCGGAAGGAAGGAAGGGGCGGAAGGAAGGGGCGGAAGGAAGGGGCGGAAGGAAGGAAGGGGCGAACGGAAGGAAGGAAGGAAGGGGCGAACGGAAGGAAGGAAGGAAAGGGCGAACGGAAGGAAGGAAGGAAGGGGCGAACGGAAGGAAGGGGCGAACGGACGGAAGGAAGGGGCGAACGGACGGAAGGAAGGGGCGAACGGACGGAAGGAAGGGGCGAACGGACGGAAGGAAGGAAGGGGCGAACGGACGGAAGGAAGGAAGGGGCGAACGGACGGAAGGAAGGAAGGAAGGGGCGAACGGAAGGAAGGAAGGAAGGAAGGAAGGGGCGAACGGACGGAAGGAAGGAAGGAAGGGGCGAACGGAAGGAAGGAAGGAAGGAAGGGGCGAACGGAAGGAAGGAAGGAAGGGGCGAACGGAAGGAAGGAAGGAAGGGGCGAACGGAAGGAAGGAAGGAAGGGGCGAACGGAAGGAAGGAAGGAAGGGGCGAACGGAAGGAAGGAAGGAAGGGGCGAACGGAAGGAAGGAAGGAAGGGGCGAACGGAAGGAAGGAAGGAAGGAAGGGGCGAACGGAAGGAAGGAAGGAAGGTGCGAACGGAAGGAAGGAAGGAAGGGGCGAACGGAAGGAAGGAAGGAAGGGGCGAACGGACGGAAGGAAGGAAGGGGCGAACGGACGGAAGGAAGGGGCGAACGGAACGAAGGAAGGAAGGGGCGAACGGAAGGAAGGAAGGGGCGGAAGGAAGGAACGGACGGAAGGAAGGAAGGGGCGAACGGAAGGAAGGGGCGAACGGAAGGAAGGAAGGGGCGAACGGACGGAAGGAAGGGGCGAACGGACGGAAGGAAGGGGCGAACGGACGGAAGGAAGGGGCGAACGGACGGAAGGAAGGGGCGAACGGACGGAAGGAAGGGGCGAACGGACGGAAGGAAGGGGCGAACGGACGGAAGGAAGGAAGGGACGGAAGGAAGGAAGGAAGGGACGGAAGGAAGGAAGGAAGGGACGGAAGGAAGGAAGGAAGGAAGGGACGGAAGGAAGGAAGGGGCGGAAGGAAGGGGCGGAAGGAAGGGGCGGAAGGAAGGGGCGGAAGGAAGGAAGGGGCGAACGGAAGGAAGGGGCGAACGGAAGGAAGGAAGGAAGGGGCGAACGGAAGGAAGGAAGGAAGGGGCGAACGGAAGGAAGGAAGGAAGGGGCGAACGGAAGGAAGGGGCGAACGGAAGGAAGGGGCGAACGGAAGGAAGGGGCGAACGGAAGGAAGGGGCGAACGGAAGGAAGGGGCGAACGGAAGGAAGGGGCGAACGGAAGGGGCGAACGGACGGAAGGGGCGAACGGACGGAAGGAAGGAAGGGGCGAACGGACGGAAGGAAGGAAGGAAGGGGCGAACGGACGGAAGGAAGGAAGGGGCGAACGGACGGAAGGAAGGAAGGGGCGAACGGACGGAAGGAAGGAAGGGGCGAACGGAAGGAAGGAAGGAAGGAAGGAAGGGGCGAACGGAAGGAAGGAAGGAAGGAAGGGGCGAACGGAAGGAAGGAAGGAAGGAAGGGGCGAACGGAAGAAAGGAAGGAAGGGGCGAACGGAAGGAAGGAAGGAAGGGGCGAACGGAAGGAAGGAAGGAAGGGGCGAACGGAAGGAAGGAAGGGGCGAACGAACGGAAGGAAGGAAGGGGCGAACGGACGGAAGGAAGGAAGGGGCTAACGGACAGAAGGAAGGAAGGAAAGGGCGAACGGACAGAAGGAAGGAAGGAAGGGGCGAACGGACAGAAGGAAGGAAGGGGCGAACGGAAGGAAGGGGCGGAAGGAAGGAAGGGGCGGAAGAAAGGAAGGGGCGGAAGAAAGGAAGGGGCAAACGGAAGGAAGGAAGGAAGGGGCGAACGGAAGGAAGGAAGGGGCGGAAGGAGCGAACGGAAGGAAGGAAGGGGCGGAAGGAAGGAAGGGGCGGAAGGAAGGAAGGGGCGGAAGAAAGGAAGGGGAGAACGGAACGAAGGAAGGAAGGGGCGAACGGAAGGAAGGAAGGGGCGGAAGGAAGGAACGGACGGAAGGAAGGAAGGGGCGAACGGAAGGAAGGAAGGGGCGAACGGAAGGAAGGAAGGGGCGAACGGAAGGAAGGAAGGGGCGACCGGACGGAAGGAAGGGGCGACCGGACGGAAGGAAGGGGCGACCGGACGGAAGGAAGGGGCGACCGGACGGAAGGAAGGGGCGAACGGACGGAAGGAAGGGGCGAACGGACGGAAGGAAGGGGCGAACGGAAGGAAGGGGCGAACGGACGGAAGGAAGGAAGGGGCGAACAGACGGAAGGAAGGAAGGGGCGAACAGACGGAAGGAAGGAAGGAAGGGGCGGAAGGAAGGAAGGGGCGGAAGGAAGGAAGGGGCGGAAGGAAGGGGCGGAAGGAAGGGGCGAACGGAAGGAAGGAAGGAAGGGGCGAACGGAAGGAAGGAAGGAAGGGGCGAACGGAAGGAAGGGGCGAACGGAAGGAAGGAAGGAAGGGGCGAACGGAAGGAAGGAAGGAAGGGGCGAACGGAAGGAAGGGGCGAACGGAAGGAAGGAAGGAAGGGGCGAACGGAAGGAAGGGGCGAACGGAAGGAAGGGGCGAACGGAAGGAAGGGGCGAACGGAAGGAAGGGGCGGACGGAAGGAAGGGGCGAACGGACGGAAGGAAGGGGCGAACGGACGGAAGGAAGGGGCGAACGGACGGAAGGAAGGGGCGAACGGACGGAAGGAAGGGGCGAACGGACGGAAGGGGCGAACGGACGGAAGGAAGGAAGGGGCGAACGGACGGAAGGAAGGAAGGGGCGAACAGACGGAAGGAAGGAAGGAAGGGGCGGAAGGAAGGAAGGGGCGGAAGGAAGGAAGGAAGGGGCGGAAGGAAGGAAGGAAGGAAGGAAGGGGCGAACGGAAGGAAGGGGCGAACGAAAGGAAGGGGCGAACGAAAGGAAGGGGCGAACGAAAGGAAGGGGCGAACGGAAGGAAGGAAGGAAGGGGCGAACGGAAGGAAGGAAGGAAGGGGCGAACGGAAGGAAGGAAGGAAGGGGCGAACGGAAGGAAGGAAGGAAGGGGCGAACGGAAGGAAGGGGCGAACGGAAGGAAGGGGCGAACGGAAGGAAGGGGCGAACGGACGGAAGGAAGGGGCGAACGGACGGAAGGAAGGGGCGAACGGACGGAAGGAAGGGGCGAACGGACGGAAGGAAGGGGCGAACGGACGGAAGGAAGGGGCGAACGGACGGAAGGAAGGAAGGGGCGAACGGACGGAAGGAAGGAAGGGGAGAACGGAAGGAAGGAAGGAAGGGGCGAACGGAAGGAAGGGGCAAACGGACGGAAGGAAGGGGCGAACGGACGGAAGGAAGGGGCGAACGGACGGAAGGAAGGAAGGGTCGAACGGACGGAAGGAAGGAAGGGTCGAACGGAAGGAAGGAAGGAAGGGGCGAACGGAAGGAAGGAAGGAAGGGGCGAACGGAAGGAAGGAAGGAAGGGGCGAACGGAAGGAAGGAAGGGGCGAACGGAAGGAAGGAAGGAAGGGGCGAACGGAAGGAAGGAAGGAAGGGGAGAACGGAAGGAAGGAAGGGGCGAACGGAAGGAAGGAAGGAAGGGGCGAACGGAAGGAAGGAAGGAAGGGGCGAACGGAAGGAAGGAAGGAAGGGGCGAACGGAAGGAAGGAAGGAAGGGGCGAACGGAGGGAAGGAAGGAAGGAAGGGGCGAACGGAAGGAAGGAAGGGGCGGAAGGAAGGAAGGGGAGAATGGAAGGAAGGGGCGAACGGAAGGAAGGAACGAAGGGGCGAACGGAAGGAAGGAAGGGGCGAACGGACGGAAGGAAGGGGCGAACGGACGGAAGGAAGGAAGGAAGGGGCGAACGGACGTAAGGAAGGAAGGAAGGGGCGAACGGAAGGAAGGAAGGGGCGAACGGAAGGAAGGAAGAGGCGAACGGAAAGAAGGAATGAAGGGGCGAACGGAAGGAAGGAAGGGGCGAACGGAAGGAAGGAAGGGGCGAACGGAAGGAAGGAAGGGGCGAACGGAAGGAAGGAAGGAAGGGGCGAACGGAAGGAAGGAAGGGGCGAACGGAAGGAAGGAAGGGGCGAACGGAAGGAAGGAAGGGGCGGAAGGAAGGAACGGACGGAAGGAAGGAAGGGGCGAACGGAAGGAAGGGGCGAACGGAAGGAAGGAAGGGGCGAACGGACGGAAGGAAGGGGCGAACGGACGGAAGGAAGGGGCGAACGGACGGAAGGAAGGGGCGAACGGACGGAAGGAAGGGGCGAACGGACGGAAGGAAGGGGCGAACGGACGGAAGGAAGGGGCGAACGGACGGAAGGAAGGAAGGGACGGAAGGAAGGAAGGAAGGGACGGAAGGAAGGAAGGAAGGGACGGAAGGAAGGAAGGAAGGAAGGGACGGAAGGAAGGAAGGGGCGGAAGGAAGGGGCGGAAGGAAGGGGCGGAAGGAAGGGGCGGAAGGAAGGAAGGGGCGAACGGAAGGAAGGGGCGAACGGAAGGAAGGAAGGAAGGGGCGAACGGAAGGAAGGAAGGAAGGGGCGAACGGAAGGAAGGAAGGAAGGGGCGAACGGAAGGAAGGGGCGAACGGAAGGAAGGGGCGAACGGAAGGAAGGGGCGAACGGAAGGAAGGGGCGAACGGAAGGAAGGGGCGAACGGAAGGAAGGGGCGAACGGAAGGGGCGAACGGACGGAAGGGGCGAACGGACGGAAGGAAGGAAGGGGCGAACGGACGGAAGGAAGGAAGGAAGGGGCGAACGGACGGAAGGAAGGAAGGGGCGAACGGACGGAAGGAAGGAAGGGGCGAACGGACGGAAGGAAGGAAGGGGCGAACGGAAGGAAGGAAGGAAGGAAGGAAGGGGCGAACGGAAGGAAGGAAGGAAGGAAGGGGCGAACGGAAGGAAGGAAGGAAGGAAGGGGCGAACGGAAGAAAGGAAGGAAGGGGCGAACGGAAGGAAGGAAGGAAGGGGCGAACGGAAGGAAGGAAGGAAGGGGCGAACGGAAGGAAGGAAGGGGCGAACGAACGGAAGGAAGGAAGGGGCGAACGGACGGAAGGAAGGAAGGGGCTAACGGACAGAAGGAAGGAAGGAAAGGGCGAACGGACAGAAGGAAGGAAGGAAGGGGCGAACGGACAGAAGGAAGGAAGGGGCGAACGGAAGGAAGGGGCGGAAGGAAGGAAGGGGCGGAAGAAAGGAAGGGGCGGAAGAAAGGAAGGGGCGGAAGAAAGGAAGGGGCAAACGGAAGGAAGGAAGGAAGGGGCGAACGGAAGGAAGGAAGGGGCGGAAGGAGCGAACGGAAGGAAGGAAGGGGCGGAAGGAAGGAAGGGGCGGAAGGAAGGAAGGGGCGGAAGAAAGGAAGGGGAGAACGGAACGAAGGAAGGAAGGGGCGAACGGAAGGAAGGAAGGGGCGGAAGGAAGGAACGGACGGAAGGAAGGAAGGGGCGAACGGAAGGAAGGAAGGGGCGAACGGAAGGAAGGAAGGGGCGAACGGAAGGAAGGAAGGGGCGACCGGACGGAAGGAAGGGGCGACCGGACGGAAGGAAGGGGCGACCGGACGGAAGGAAGGGGCGACCGGACGGAAGGAAGGGGCGAACGGACGGAAGGAAGGGGCGAACGGACGGAAGGAAGGGGCGAACGGAAGGAAGGGGCGAACGGACGGAAGGAAGGAAGGGGCGAACAGACGGAAGGAAGGAAGGGGCGAACAGACGGAAGGAAGGAAGGAAGGGGCGGAAGGAAGGAAGGGGCGGAAGGAAGGAAGGGGCGGAAGGAAGGGGCGGAAGGAAGGGGCGAACGGAAGGAAGGGGCGAACGAAAGGAAGGGGCGAACGGAAGGAAGGAAGGAAGGGGCGAACGGAAGGAAGGAAGGAAGGGGCGAACGGAAGGAAGGAAGGAAGGGGCGAACGGAAGGAAGGAAGGAAGGGGCGAACGGAAGGAAGGGGCGAACGGAAGGAAGGAAGGAAGGGGCGAACGGAAGGAAGGAAGGAAGGGGCGAACGGAAGGAAGGGGCGAACGGAAGGAAGGGGCGAACGGAAGGAAGGAAGGAAGGGGCGAACGGAAGGAAGGGGCGAACGGAAGGAAGGGGCGAACGGAAGGAAGGGGCGAACGGAAGGAAGGGGCGGACGGAAGGAAGGGGCGAACGGACGGAAGGAAGGGGCGAACGGACGGAAGGAAGGGGCGAACGGACGGAAGGAAGGGGCGAACGGACGGAAGGAAGGGGCGAACGGACGGAAGGGGCGAACGGACGGAAGGAAGGAAGGGGCGAACGGACGGAAGGAAGGAAGGGGCGAACAGACGGAAGGAAGGAAGGAAGGGGCGGAAGGAAGGAAGGGGCGGAAGGAAGGAAGGAAGGGGCGGAAGGAAGGAAGGAAGGAAGGAAGGGGCGAACGGAAGGAAGGGGCGAACGAAAGGAAGGGGCGAACGAAAGGAAGGGGCGAACGAAAGGAAGGGGCGAACGGAAGGAAGGAAGGAAGGGGCGAACGGAAGGAAGGAAGGAAGGGGCGAACGGAAGGAAGGAAGGAAGGGGCGAACGGAAGGAAGGAAGGAAGGGGCGAACGGAAGGAAGGGGCGAACGGAAGGAAGGGGCGAACGGAAGGAAGGGGCGAACGGACGGAAGGAAGGGGCGAACGGACGGAAGGAAGGGGCGAACGGACGGAAGGAAGGGGCGAACGGACGGAAGGAAGGGGCGAACGGACGGAAGGAAGGGGCGAACGGACGGAAGGAAGGAAGGGGCGAACGGACGGAAGGAAGGAAGGGGAGAACGGAAGGAAGGAAGGAAGGGGCGAACGGAAGGAAGGGGCAAACGGACGGAAGGAAGGGGCGAACGGACGGAAGGAAGGGGCGAACGGACGGAAGGAAGGAAGGGTCGAACGGACGGAAGGAAGGAAGGGTCGAACGGAAGGAAGGAAGGAAGGGGCGAACGGAAGGAAGGAAGGAAGGGGCGAACGGAAGGAAGGAAGGAAGGGGCGAACGGAAGGAAGGAAGGGGCGAACGGAAGGAAGGAAGGAAGGGGCGAACGGAAGGAAGGAAGGAAGGGGAGAACGGAAGGAAGGAAGGGGCGAACGGAAGGAAGGAAGGAAGGGGCGAACGGAAGGAAGGAAGGAAGGGGCGAACGGAAGGAAGGAAGGAAGGGGCGAACGGAAGGAAGGAAGGAAGGGGCGAACGGAGGGAAGGAAGGAAGGAAGGGGCGAACGGAAGGAAGGAAGGGGCGGAAGGAAGGAAGGGGAGAATGGAAGGAAGGGGCGAACGGAAGGAAGGAACGAAGGGGCGAACGGAAGGAAGGAAGGGGCGAACGGACGGAAGGAAGGGGCGAACGGACGGAAGGAAGGAAGGAAGGGGCGAACGGACGTAAGGAAGGAAGGAAGGGGCGAACGGAAGGAAGGAAGGGGCGAACGGAAGGAAGGAAGAGGCGAACGGAAAGAAGGAATGAAGGGGCGAACGGAAGGAAGGAAGGGGCGAACGGAAGGAAGGAAGGGGCGAACGGAAGGAAGGAAGGGGCGAACGGAAGGAAGGAAGGAAGGGGCGAACGGAAGGAAGGAAGGGGCGAACGGAAGGAAGGAAGGGGCGAACGGGAGGAAGGAAGGAAGGGGCGGAAGGAAGGAAGGGGAGAACGGAAGGAAGGAAGGGACGAACGGAAGGAAGGAAGGAAGGGGCGGAAGGAAGGAAGGGGAGAACGGAAGGAAGGAAGGGACGAACGGAAGGAAGGAAGGGGCGAACGGAAGGAAGGAAGGAAGGAAGGGGCGAACGGAAGGAAGGAAGGAAGGAAGGGGCGAACGGAAGGAAGGAAGGAAGGAAGGGGCGAACGGAAGGAAGGAAGGAAGGGGCGAACGGAAGGAAGGAAGGAAGGGGCGAACGGACGGAAGGAAGGAAGGGGCGAACGGACGGAAGGAAGGAAGGGGCGAACGGACGGAAGGAAGGAAGGGGCGAACGGACGGAAGGAAGGAAGGGGCGAACGGACGGAAGGAAGGAAGGGGAGCGAACGGACGGAAGGAAGGGGCGAACGGACGGAAGGAAGGAAGGGGCGAACGGACGGAAGGAAGGGGCGAACGGACGGAAGGAAGGAAGGGGCGAACGGACGGAAGGAAGGAAGGGGCGAACGGACGGAAGGAAGGAAGGGGCGAACGGACGGAAGGAAGGAAGGGGAGCGAACGGACGGAAGGAAGGAAGGGGAGCGAACGGACGGAAGGAAGGGGCGAACGGACGGACGGAAGGAAGGGGCGAACGGACGGAAGGAAGGAAGGGGCGAACGGACGGAAGGAAGGAAGGGGAGCGAACGGACGGAAGGAAGGAAGGGGAGCGAACGGACGGAAGGAAGGGGCGAACGGACGGACGGAAGGAAGGGGCGAACGGACGGAAGGAAGGGGCGAACGGACGGAAGGAAGGGGCGAACGGACGGAAGGAAGGGGCGAACGGACGGAAGGAAGGAAGGGGCGAACGGACGGAAGGAAGGAAGGGGCGAACGGACGGAAGGAAGGGGCGAACGGACGGAAGGAAGGGGCGAACGGACGGAAGGAAGGAAGGGGCGAACGGACGGAAGGAAGGAAGGGGCGAACGGACGGAAGGAAGGAAGGGACGAACGGAAGGAAGGAAGGGGCGAACAGAAGGAAGGGGCGAACGGAAGGAAGGAAGGAAGGGACGGAAGGAAGGGACGGAAGGAAGGGACGGAAGGAAGGAAGGGGCGAACGGAAGGAAGGAAGGGGAGAACGGAAGGAAGGAAGGGGAGAACGGAAGGAAGGGGCGGAAGGAAGGAAGGGGAGAACGGAAGGAAGGGGAGAACAGAAGGAAGGAAGGAAGGGGCAAACGGAAGGAAGGGGCAAACGGACGGAAGGAAGGAAGGAAGGGGCGAACGGAAGGAAGGAAGGAAGGGGCGAACGGAAGGAAGGAAGGAAGGGGCGAACGGAAGGAAGGAAGGAAGGGGCGAACGGAAGGAAGGAAGGAAGGGGCGAACGGAAGGAAGGAAGGAAGGGGCGAACGGAAGGAAGGAAGGAAGGGGCGAACGGAAGGAAGGAAGGGGCGAACGGAAGGAAGGAAGGGGCGAACGGAAGGAAGGAAGGGGCGAACAGAAGGAAGGGGCGAACGGAAGGAAGGAAGGAAGGAAGGGACGGAAGGAAGGAAGGAAGGGGCGAACGGAAGGAAGGAAGGGGAGAACGGAAGGAAGGAAGGGGAGAACGGAAGGAAGGGGCGGAAGGAAGAAAGGGGAGAACGGAAGGAAGGGGAGAACAGAAGGAAGGAAGGAAGGGGCAAACGGAAGGAAGGGGCAAACGGACGGAAGGAAGGGGCAAACAGACGGAAGGAAGGAAGGGGCAAACGGACGGAAGGGGCGAACGGAAGGAAGGGGCGAACGGAAGGAAGGGGCGAACGGAAGGAAGGAAGGGGCGAACGGAAGGAAGGAAGGAAGGAAGGGGCGAACGGAAGGAAGGGGCGAACGGAAGGAAGGAAGGGGCGAACGGAAGGAAGGAAGGAAGGGGCGAACGGAAGGAAGGAAGGAAGGGGCGAACGGAAGGAAGGAAGGAAGGGGCGAACGGAAGGAAGGAAGGAAGGGGCGAACGGAAGGAAGGAAGGAAGGGGCGAACGGAAGGAAGGAAGGAAGGGGCGAACGGAAGGAAGGAAGGAAGGGGCGAACGGAAGGAAGGAAGGGGCGAACGGAAGGAAGGAAGGGGCGAACGGAAGGAAGGAAGGGGCGAACAGAAGGAAGGGGCGAACGGAAGGAAGGAAGGGAAGGAAGGAAGGAAGGAAGGGACGGAAGGAAGGAAGGAAGGAAGGAAGGAAGGAAGGGGCGAACGGAAGGAAGGAAGGGGAGAACGGAAGGAAGGAAGGGGAGAACGGAAGGAAGGGGCGGGCGGAAGGAAGAAAGGGGAGAACGGAAGGAAGGGGAGAACAGAAGGAAGGAAGGAAGGGGCAAACGGAAGGAAGGGGCAAACGGAAGGAAGGGGCAAACGGACGGAAGGAAGGAAGGGGCAAACGGACGGAAGGAAGGAAGGGGCAAACGGACGGAAGGAAGGAAGGGGCAAACGGACGGAAGGGGCGAACGGAAGGAACGGGCGAACGGAAGGAAGGAAGGAAGGAAGGAAGGGGCGAACGGAAGGAAGGAAGGAAGGGGCGAACGGAAGGAAGGAAGGAAGGGGCGAACGGAAGGAAGGAAGGAAGGGGCGAACGGAAGGAAGGAAGGGGCGAACGGAAGGAAGGAAGGGGCGAACGGAAGGAAGGAAGGGGCGAACGGAAGGAAGGGGCGAACGGAAGGAAGGAAGGAAGGGGCGAACGGAAGGAAGGAAGGAAGGGGCGAACGGAAGGAAGGAAGGAAGGAAGGAAGGAAGGGGCGAACGGAAGGAAGGAAGGAAGGAAGGGGCGAACGGAAGGAAGGAAGGAAGGAAGGGGCGAACGGAAAGAAGGAAGGAAGGAAGGGGCGAACGGACGGAAGGAAGGGGCCAACGGAAGGAAGGAAGGAAGGAAGGGGCGAACGGACGGAAGGAAGGGGCGAACGGAAGGAAAGAAGGAAGGGGCGAACGGAAGGAAAGAAGGAAGGGGCGAACGGAAGGAAAGAAGGAAGGGGCGAACGGAAGGAAGGGAGGGGCGAACGGAAGGAAGGGGCGAACGGAAGGAAGGGGCGAACGGACGGAAGGAAGGGGCGAACGGACGGAAGGAAGGAAGGGGCGAACGGAAGGAAGGAAGGGGCGAACGGAAGGAAGGAAGGGGCGAACGGAAGGAAGGAAGGGGCGAACGGAAGGAAGGAAGGGGCAAACGGACGGAAGGAAGGAAGGAAGGGGCGAATGGACGGAAGGAAGGGGCAAACGGACGGAAGGAAGGAAGGGGCAAACGGACGGAAGGAAGGAAGGGGCAAACGGAAGGAAGGGGCGAACGGAAAGAAGGGGCGAACGGAAGGAAGGAAGGGGCGAACGGAAGGAAGGAAGGGGCGAACGGAAGGAAGGAAGGAAGGAAGGGGCGAACGGAAGGAAGGAAGGAAGGAAGGGGCGAACGGAAGGAAGGAAGGAAGGGGCGAACGGAAGGAAGGAAGGAAGGGGCGAACGGAAGGAAGGAAGGGGCGAACGGAAGGAAGGAAGGGGCAAACGGACGGAAGGAAGGGGCGAACGGAAGGAAGGAAGGAAGGAAGGGGCGAACGGAAGGAAGGGGCGAATGGAAGGAAGGGGCGAACGGAAGAAAGGGGCGAACGGAAGGAAGGAAGGAAGGGGCGAACGGAAGGAAGGAAGGGGCGAACGGAAGGAAGGAAGGAAGGGGCGAACGGAAGGAAGGGGCGAACGGAAGGAAGGAAGGAAGGGGCGAACGGAAGGAAGGGGCGAACGGAAGGAAGGAAGGAAGGGGCGAACGGAAGAAAGGGGCGAACGGAAGGAAGGTGCGAACGGAAGGAAGGGGCGAACGGAAGGAAGGAAGGAAGGGGCGAACGGAAGGAAGGAAGGAAGGGGCGAACGGAAGGAAGGAAGGAAGGGGCAAACGGACGGAAGGAAGGGGCGAACGGAAGGAAGGAAGGAAGGAAGGGGCGAACGGAAGGAAGGGGCGAACGGAAGGAAGGGGCGAACGGAAGGAAGGGGCGAACGGAAGGAAGGGGCGAACGGAAGGAAGGGGCGAACGGAAGGAAGGGGCGAACGGAAGGAAGGGGCGAACGGAAGGAAGGGGCGAACGGACGGAAGGGGCGAACGGACGGAAGGAAGGGGCGAACGGACGGAAGGAAGGAAGGGGCGAACGGAAAGAAGGGGAGAACAGAAGGAAGGAAGGAAGGGGCAAACGGAAGGAAGGGGCAAACGGAAGGAAGGAAGGAAGGGGCGAACGGAAGGAAGGGGCAAACGGAAGGAAGGGGCAAACGGAAGGAAGGAAGGAAGGGGCGAACGGAAGGAAGGAAGGAAGGGGCGAACGGAAGGAAGGAAGGAAGGGGCGAACGGAAGAAAGGGGCGAACGGAAGGAAGGAAGGAAGGGGCGAACGGAAGAAAGGGGCGAACGGAAGGAAGGAAGGAAGGGGCGAACGGAAGGAAGGGGCGAACGGAAGGAAGGAAGGAAGGGGCGAACGGAAGGAAGGGGCGAACGGAAGGAAGGAAGGAAGGGGCGAACGGAAGGAAGGAAGGAAGGGGCGAACGGAAGGAAGGGGCGAACGGAAGGAAGGAAGGAAGGGGCGAACGGAAGAAAGGGGCGAACGGAAGGAAGGAAGGAAGGGGCGAACGGAAGAAAGGGGCGAACGGAAGGAAGGAAGGAAGGGGCGAACGGAAGGAAGGGGCGAACGGAAGGAAGGAAGGAAGGGGCGAACGGAAGGAAGGAAGGAAGGGGCGAACGGAAGGAAGGAAGGAAGGGGCGAACGGAAGGAAGGAAGGAAGGGGCGAACGGAAGGAAGGAAGGAAGGAAGGAAGAGGCGAACGGAAGGAAGGAAGGAAGAGGCGAACGGACGGAAGGAAGGAAGGGGCGAACGGACGGAAGGAAGGAAGGGGCGAACGGACGGAAGGAAGGAAGGGGCGAACGGAGGGAAGGAAGGAAGGGGCGAACGGACGGAAGGAAGGAAGGGGCGAACGGACGGAAGGAAGGAAGGGGCGAACGGACGGAAGGAAGGAAGGGGCGAACGGACGGAAGGAAGGAAGGGGCGAACGGACGGAAGGAAGGGGCGAACGGACGGAAGGAAGGAAGGGGCGAACGGACGGAAGGAAGGAAGGGGCGAACGGACGGAAGGAAGGAAGGGGCGAACGGACGGAAGGAAGGAAGGGGCGAACGGACGGAAGGAAGGAAGGGGCGAACGGACGGAAGGAAGGAAGGAAGGGGCGAACGGACGGAAGGAAGGAAGGAAGGGGCGAACGGACGGAAGGAAGGAAGGAAGGGGCGAACGGACGGAAGGAAGGAAGGAAGGGGCGAACGGACGGAAGGAAGGAAGGAAGGGGCGAACGGACGGAAGGAAGGAAGGGGCGAACGGACGGAAGGAAGGAAGGGGCGAACGGACGGAAGGAAGGAAGGGGCGAACGGACGGAAGGGGCGAACGGACGGAAGGAAGGAAGGGGCGAACGGACGGAAGGGGCGAACGGACGGAAGGAAGGAAGGGGCGAACGGACGGAAGGAAGGAAGGGGCGAACGGACGGAAGGAAGGAAGGGGCGAACGGACGGAAGGAAGGAAGGGGCGAACGGACGGAAGGAAGGAAGGGGCGAACGGACGGAAGGAAGGAAGGGGCGAACGGACGGAAGGGGCGAACGGACGGAAGGAAGGAAGGAAGGGGCGAACGGACGGAAGGAAGGAAGGGGCGAACGGACGGAAGGGGCGAACGGACGGAAGGAAGGAAGGGGTGAACGGACGGAAGGGGCGAACGGACGGAAGGAAGGAAGGAAGGGGCGAACGGACGGAAGGAAGGAAGGGGCGAACGGACGGAAGGAAGGAAGGGGCGAACGGACGGAAGGAAGGAAGGGGCGAACGGACGGAAGGAAGGAAGGGGCGAACGGACGGAAGGAAGGAAGGGGCGAACGGACGGAAGGAAGGAAGGGGCGAACGGACGGAAGGAAGGAAGGGGCGAACGGACGGAAGGAAGGAAGGGGCGAACGGACCGAAGGAAGGAAGGGGCGAACGGACGGAAGGAAGGAAGGGGCGAACGGACGGAAGGAAGGAAGGGGCGAACGGACGGAAGGAAGGGGCGAACGGACGGAAGGAAGGAAGGGGCGAACGGACGGAAGGAAGGAAGGGGCGAACGGAAGGAAGGGGAGAACAGAAGGAAGGAAGGAAGGGGCAAACGGAAGGAAGGAAGGAAGGGGCAAACGGAAGGAAGGAAGGGGCAAACGGAAGGAAGGAAGGAAAGGGCGAACGGAAGGAAGGAAGGGGCGAACGGAAGGAAGGAAGGAAGGGGCGAACGGAAGGAAGGAAGGAAGGGGCGAACGGAAGGAAGGAAGGAAGGAAGAGGCGAACGGAAGGAAGGGGCGAACGGACGGAAGGAAGGGGCGAACGGACGGAAGGAAGGGGCGAACGGACGGAAGGAAGGGGCGAACGGACGGAAGGAAGGGGCGAACGGACGGAAGGAAGGAAGGGGCGAACGGACGGAAGGAAGGGGCAAACGGACGGAAGGAAGGGGCGAACGGAAGGAAGGAAGGGGCGAACGAAAGGAAGGGGCGAACGAAAGGAAGGGGCGAACGAAAGGAAGGGGCGAACGGAAGGAAGGGGCGAACGGAAGGAAGGAAGGGGCGAACGGACGGAAGGAAGGGGCGAACGGACGGAAGGAAGGGGCGAACGGACGGAAGGAAGGAAGGGGCGAACGGAAGGAAGGGGCGAACGGACGGAAGGAAGGGGCGAACGGACGGAAGGAAGGAAGGGGCGAACGGAAAGAAGGAAGGAAGGGGCGAAAGGAAGGAAGGGGCGAAAGGAAGGAAGGGGCGAACGGACGGAAGGAAGGGGCGAACGGACGGAAGGAAGGGGCGAACGGACGGAAGGAAAAAAGGAAGGGGCGAACGGAAGGAAGGAAGAAAGGAAGGGGCGAACGGAAAGAAGTTAGGAAGGAAGGGGCGAACGGAAAGAAGGAAGGAAGGGGCGAACGGAAAGAAGGAAGGAAGGAAGGAAGGGGCGGAAGGAAGGAAGGAAGGGGCGAACGGAAAAAAGGAAGGAAGGAAGGGGCGAACGGACGGAAGGAAGGAAGGGGCCAAAGGAAGTTAGGAAGGAAGGGGCGAATGGACGGAAGGAAGGAAGGGGCGAATGGAAGGAAGGAAGGAAGGGGCGAATGGAAGGAAAGAAGGAAGGGGCGAACGGAAGGAAGGAAGAGGCGAACGGAAAGAAGGAAGGGACGAACGGACGGAAGGAAGGGGCGAACGGACGGAAGGAAGGAAGGGGCGAACGGACGGAAGGAAGGAAGGAAGGGGCGAACGGAAAGAAGGGGCGAACGGAAGGAAGGAAGGAAGGAAGGTGCGAACGGAAGGAAGGAAGGGGCGAACGAAAGGAAGGAAGGAAGGGGCGAACGGAAGGAAGGAAGGAAGGGGCGAACGGAAGGAAGGAAGGAAGGGGCGAACGGAAGGAAGGAAGGAAGGGGCGAACGGAAGGAAGGAAGGAAGGGGCGAACGAAAGGAAGGAAGGAAGGGGCGAACGAAAGGAAGGAAGGAAGGGGCGAACGAAAGGAAGGAAGGAAGGGGCGAACGGAAGGAAGGAAGGAAGGGGCGAACGGAAGGAAGGAAGGAAGGGGCGAACGGAAGGAAGGAAGGAAGGGGCGAACGGAAGGAAGGAAGGAAGGGGCGAACGGAAGGAAGGAAGGGGCGAACGAAAGGAAGGAAGGAAGGGGCGAACGAAAGGAAGGAAGGAAGGGGCGAACGAAAGGAAGGAAGGAAGGGGCGAACGGAAGGAAGGAAGGAAGGGGCGAACGGAAGGAAGGAAGGAAGGGGCGAACGGAAGGAAGGAAGAAAGGAAGGGGCGGACGGAAGGAAGAAAGAAAGAAAGAAAGGAAGGGGCGGACGGAAGGAAGAAAGAAAGAAAGAAAGGAAGGGGCGGACGGAAGGAAGAAAGAAAGAAAGGAAGGGGCGGACGGAAGGAAGAAAGAAAGAAAGGAAGGGGCGGACGGAAGGAAGAAAGAAAGAAAGAAAGGAAGGGGCGGATGGAAGGAAGGAATGAAGGAAGGGGCGGATGGATGGAAGGAAGGAAGGGGCGGATGGATGGAAGGAAGGAAGGGGCGGATGGATGGAAGGAAGGAAGGGGCGGATGGATGGAAGGAAGGAAGGGGCGGATGGATGGAAGGAAGGAAGGGGCGGATGGATGGAAGGAAGGAAGGGGCGGATGGATGGAAGGAAGGAAGGGGCGGATGGATGGAAGGAAGGAAGGGGCGGATGGATGGAAGGAAGGAAGGGGCGGATGGATGGAAGGAAGGAAGGGGCGGATGGATGGAAGGAAGGAAGGGGCGGATGGATGGAAGGGGCGGATGGAAGGAAGGGGCGGATGGATGGAAGGAAGGGGCGGATGGATGGAAGGAAGGGGCGGATGGATGGAAGGAAGGGGCGGATGGATGGAAGGAAGGGGCGGATGGATGGAAGGAAGGAAGGAAGGGGATGGATGGAAGGAAGGAAGGAAGGGGTGGATGGATGGAAGGAAGGGGTGGATGGATGGAAGGAAGGAAGGAAGGGGTGGATGGATGGAAGGAAGGAAGGAAGGGGTGGATGGATGGAAGGAAGGAAGGGGTGGATGGATGGAAGGAAGGAAGGAAGGGGTGGATGGATGGAAGGAAGGAAGGAAGGGGTGGATGGATGGAAGGAAGGAAGGAAGGGGTGGATGGATGGAAGGAAGGAAGGAAGGGGTGGATGGATGGAAGGAAGGAAGGGGTGGATGGAAGGAAGGAAGGGGTGGATGGATGGAAGGAAGGAAGGGGTGGATGGATGGAAGGAAGGAAGGGGTGGATGGATGGAAGGAAGGAAGGGGTGGATGGATGGAAGGAAGGAAGGAAGGGGTGGATGGATGGAAGGAAGGAAGGAAGGGGTGGATGGATGGAAGGAAGGAAGGGGTGGATGGATGGAAGGAAGGAAGGGGTGGATGGATGGAAGGAAGGAAGGGGTGGATGGATGGAAGGAAGGAAGGGGTGGATGGATGGAAGGAAGGAAGGGGTGGATGGATGGAAGGAAGGAAGGGGTGGATGGATGGAAGGAAGGAAGGGGTGGATGGATGGAAGGAAGGAAGGGGTGGATGGATGGAAGGAAGGAAGGGGTGGATGGATGGAAGGAAGGAAGGGGTGGATGGATGGAAGGAAGGAAGGGGTGGATGGATGGAAGGAAGGAAGGGGTGGATGGATGGAAGGAAGGAAGGGGTGGATGGATGGAAGGAAGGAAGGGGTGGATGGATGGAAGGAAGGAAGGGGTGGATGGATGGAAGGAAGGAAGGGGTGGATGGATGGATGGAAGGAAGGAAGGGGTGGATGGATGGAAGGAAGGAAGGGGTGGATGGATGGATGGAAGGGGTGGATGGAAGGATGGAAGGGGTGGATGGAAGGAAGGAAGGGGTGGATGGAAGGAAGGAAGGGGTGGATGGAAGGAAGGAAGGGGTGGATGGAAGGAAGGAAGGGGTGGATGGAAGGAAGGAAGGGGTGGATGGAAGGAAGGAAGGGGTGGATGGAAGGAAGGGGTGGATTGAAGGAAGGAAGGGGTGGACTGAAGGAAGGAAGGGGTGGATTGAAGGATGGAAGGGCCAGATGGAAGGGAGGGGCGGGTGAAAGGAAAAAAAGGGAGGGTCAGATAGAAGGAAGGAAAAAAGAGAGGGGCAGATAGAAGGATGGAAAAAAGGGAAGGGCGGGTGAAAAGAAGGAAAAAAGGGAAGGGCGGGTGAAAAGAAGGAAAAAAGGGAAGGGCGGGTGAAAAGAAGGAAAAAAGGGAAAGGCGGGTGAAAAGAAGGAAAAAAGGGAAAGGTGGGTGAAAGGAAGGAAAAAAGGGAAAGGCGGGTGAAAGGAAGGAAAAAAGGGAAAGGCGGGTGAAAGGAAGAAAAAAAGGAAAGGGCGGGTGAAAGGAAGAAAAAAAGGGAAGGGCGGGTGAAAGGAAGGAAAAAAGGGAAGGGCGGGTGAAAGGAAGGAAAAAAAGGGAGGGGTGGGTCTTAGGAAGGAAGTGAAGTCGGGATCACCATTCAGATGCATCAGACCTGTCGGCTGCTGTGTTCAGTTTCCCGCCCACACCTCCTCTGAAGCTACACAGACCGGAGTGTGGTGCAGAGGATGGGCATTGAGAAGAACACAGTGGCGGTGGGAGGGAAAGGGGGCAGAAATTAAACTGAGCTGTCCGGTATGTTCTTTCCAGCAGTGACAACCAGCAATCTCCTCCTGTGTGGCTTTCAATGAAGCAGCTGGAAGCTGCTTCTCCTCTCCCTTCCGTGGCTTCCAGCTGGTCACCGCACCCATCACCACTCCTCCCACATACCCTTAGTCCTGGCAACGCTAGCTGCCCCACCTTATTTCTACTCGCGGGCAAGTGGAAATCTCGAGGGCTGTAGTGATGGTTGCTTAGACAGGGCTGTAGCAGCAGTTAACTAGAGTCATTGCAACAAACAGGAAGAAAAAAAAGGCCCATGACTGCTGAGCTTCCCCCCCATCCCCGCAGTCAGGGCCGGCCGCAATGAACAGTCTGGACAAGAGAAGTGACAGCAGATGAGGGGAAGAGTCCCCAACTCTAGCTCACAGGCTTCTCTGTGATCTCCCTCCTCCTGTAATAACAGTGATCCTTCATACAGGTTACACAGGATGATGCTTAGATCCGACAGTACACGGCTTGATTACCTGCTCCCATCTCCTCCCTCCGGATCTAACAGCGATCCTGTGAAACCTTCTGTATAGAGGATGGTTGTTATGACAGAAAGAGGGATATCACAGAGAGCCTGCCTCTTCTCATTACTCCTGTAGTTTCCGCATGCAAGATTGGGGGAGGGGAAGCTTGTGGAGGAGGGGCGGTTTGTGCAGGGAATGGTAATTTGGGGGGAGGGGAATGTGTTAGGGGTGAATAAGGGGGGGGGGGGGGAGGATCACTGCTAGGAGGTGTGAATTGGTGGGGGGGAATTTTTTTCTAGGAGGGGGATTTGGGTGAGGGAAGGGTACTCTGCGGGGTAATCTGTGCCAGGAGTGGGAATTTGTACTATGAGGAGGATTTGTACTAGGAGAGATTTGAGAAGAGGATTTTCACTAGGAGGGGGAATTTGGGGGGTATGGAAGATTTGTGGGGAACTGGAGGTATGTGAGCTGGAAGGTGGGATTGGGGGGCAAAGATTTGTGCTGTGAGGAGGATTTGGACTGAGGATGGAGAAGTTTTTGGTTGGGTAGAATTTGGGCTTGCTTAGGGGGTGAGCGTGTTGATTAGTGCTGGGTTTATTTTGGGGGGGTGGGGGGTGGGGAGGGGAGTGGAAGTTGGGGACAGTTTGTCACCTTCACCTTGAGTGCTAGGTGACCTTGTCCCAGGACTGCCCACAGTGCACACAAGGCACTCAACAGATTCTCCCCCCCCCCCCCCCACACATAACACAGATCAGATTCCCTAACAGACACAGCAACGGTCTGCACAATAGCTGCTGGCTGCTATGTTGCAGTTCTGACCTGTGAAATTCCCTGATTGGATTGGCAGCTGCAGTAGCCAGCTACACATTGTAGGCAGGGATACCAATCTCAGCTATGTGCTGTGTGGAAGAGGCTGTGACGGGAGTCACTTTAGGTTGGGGCCCATGGAACCCAGCTCACTTTGGAGAGGTGGGGAGACCCGTCTCAGCTCCCCATATCCCTCTTATGTGTAAGTCACCCTGTGCCTGTTAGGGGTACAGGATGATCTGTCCTAATATCCTAATATTGGGGTGGGGGGTTGTTGATTGTTTAATGCCATGTGGTTGCATCCCATTGTTCTATTGTGTGTCTTGCTTGGGAGCAAACTATTATGGGATGTATGTGTTTTGGCTTGCTGGGGGGTGTTTCCAGCAGCCTCCCTCCTGATGGGACTGTCTATTGCTGCGTCTCTTGGTATTAAAAGGTAGATTGCCCCGCCATGTGTCACTATTCAGGGAGGGGGGGGTTGTTCCCTTGAATGTATATATCTTGTATCTGTGTTAAAATAGTCTATTTTATGGCTTACTTCCAATCTGTGGTGTCTGTGGTCGGTGTTTGGATGGGGAAGCGGTATTCTAACAGAAGTACTTGGCGCAGGCTTGTTACATTAGTGGCAAGTGGTGAGATTGTGCTTCCTGTCTGTGAACACATCCAAACCACAACCGGGATTTAAGATCAGGAAAGTAGATATCGGTCATCCCAGTGGATATATGGACCTGGTATCAGAGTTCCCAGGGCTGCTGTGGATCGTTCTTTCAACATACCCCAGGACTGTATCTGCGGATGAGTACCTGGAGCTCAGGCAGGTTTCGGAATTGGACATGTTGGTCCAGCAGGAGACAGAGCTGGACAACCGGTATCGGGCTTTGCAATGGTACACAGAGCAGAAATATTTAGGGGTATCAACAGAATGCGCTCAGGAGGGATATGACTTTGGTGGTCCTGGATTGCTGTGGGAGAGCCTTACAGATCATTTTGTGTTTGGCGATGGAGAACCTACCCTTGAGGACCTGGGAGAAGACAGAGGCTATGTTCGGTCTCACAGGAATCTCAGCTTGAACCAGATCTGGAATACCTGCTGTTGAAAGAACAGGATCTGGAAAGGGCATACAGGCAACTGCTAAAACATGTTCAGCAGCCTGCCCAAGAATCGGCAGTGGAAAATCCAGAGACTGGGGATTTGATAGACTTCTCTGCTGAGGAAAAAAACAACCTGGTAAGCCTCCAGCAGAAGAGCTGGAAACAGGGCCAAACATTGCTGAACTCTGTCCAGCACTGGTAACATCTTCTGGGTTCCAGAGACTGGGGATTTGATTGACTTTTCTGCTGAGGAGGAACCAGCTGGTGAGCCTCCAGTAGAAGAGCTGGCATCAGGGCACGGCGTTGTTGACCTCTGCCCCACACCTGCGGTAGTTTCAGAGGCCCAGGGGGAGAAGGGAGAGGAGGTTGTTCTCCCTCCCCCACAGTCAGCCAGAGTGGAGGAAACTGTCTTCCCTCCCAAGCCAGAATCTGTGCACCAGGGGAAAGTGACAGAGCAATGTTATCCCAGCAGAAGATCCACAGTCTGGGAGTGGAGGAAGCTGGCCTCCCTCCCCCACGGGTTAGCCGAAGCAGATGTGGGGTCCCCAGCAGAAGTGCTGGCAACAGGACAGAGCACCGCTGGCCTCTGCCTACCAACTACAGTTACCACCTGGATACCCCAGCGATGCTGGGCAGTCACTCCAGATCACCAACAGCATTATGGAGTCAGCCTAGCCACCCTGTCTTCTCTCAAGCAGCTGAGAGGACTTCAGGGAGGATCAGTCTGTACTTCTCCTCAGCAGCGGGTATGTTCTATGAGAGAGGCAGAGGTTGGCTGGGTGAGTAATGCTATGTTTGGGACAAATTTGTTTGGGGTACTGTGTGGGTGCTGGCATTGAAGGACTGGAAGTACAGACTAACTTCGGAGTCCACCCGTCTGGGGTTTCCTCCTGTGTTAGTCTCCTGTCGAAAGGAGAGATATTTTGGGTGGGGGGGCCCATGGAACCCAGCTCACTTTGGAGAGGTGGGGAGACCTGTCTCAGCTCCCCATATCCCTCTTGTGTGTAAATCACCCTGTGCTTGTTAGAGGTACAGGGTGATCTGTCCTAATATTGGGGTGGGGGGTTGTTGATTGTTTAATGGTTGCATCCCATTGTTCTATTGTATGTCTTGCTTGAGAGCAAACTATTATGGGAAGTATTTGTGTATTGGCTTGCTGGGGGGTGTTTCCAGCAGCCTCCCTCCTGATGGGACTGTTTGTTGGTATGTCTCTTGTTACTAAAGGTAGATTGCCCCACCCTGTGTCATTATGCAGGGATGGGAGGGGGAGTTGTTCCTTTGAATGTATACATCTTGTATATATGTGTTAAAATAAAGTAGTCTATTTCCTGGTTTACTTCCAATCTGTGGTGTCTGTAGTCGGTGTTCGGACGGGGAAGCGGTATCTTAACATAAGTACCCAAGTGCCCTGCCAGCAATGATCATGTCTTCCACCATGCGGACCCGTCCCACCGAACCCTGTACACTGCCTAGATAATCCACTGTACACTGTCCTACAAACTAATGGATTCTGTACACTGCCCTACAAACTGCTGACCCTATCCTTCTGCCCTGCTGACCCCCTGTGCACTGTTCTACTGACTCATACACTGCTCTGTCTACCTCGCATCCTCTGCCCCTGACATTTTTCACTGCACCCCCAAATCAGACTAGATCCGGCCCTGCCTGTGGATGGAAATGCTTTCACTTAGTTTCTCAACGAGGGGAATAGAGCAGACATGTGCAATATCCCACCCCTGCTGAGGGTCTCAGAATCACTATCAGATGACCACTGTCCCCAGAAGAAAACCAGAGTTTGAAACTACACAAACATGGATATTGTCTGAGCAGTTATGAGCTGCTAGAGCCCATCAAATTGAACGGATCTGTCTAGAGTACAACCTACATGTGAAGCCCAATCTAACAGAAACTGAGACTTTGAAAATAAAGCCCATCAAATTGAACAGATCTGTCTACAGTACAACCTACATGTGAAGCCCAATCTAACAGAAACTGAGACTTTGAAAATAAAGTCAAGCACTGCCACAGCTCCCGACATAGAAACATCTTGCAACGACAGACCAGATATAAAGGGTGAGGCACTATAAAGCTAGTCCAAGCACCCAGAGTGGACTTCCAGGCTTGCCCTGTGGAGACACTGTTTGGCATGGCTCAAAATGAGAGTCAAAAGCATGTCGGCTGGGGTAAAAAAAACACAAAAAAAAAAAAACAAAAAAAAAAAAAACTGTGCTCAGTGGCTGCATTGGTGACTAGCAAGACCTTGTGGCAATGAAGGAGCAGCTGTGGAATTTAGAAAGGTCTTGAAATCAGCAGTAGAAGAAAAAACAACAAAATCACATCCATCCTTCAAAGAACAGTAGCAAAAACTGAAGCAAGCTGGATGTAGGAGGGTTTGGGTACCACCTAAGGCTGGCCCTTGTTTGCCTACTATGGTCTATGAAGCAATCATTAGGAATATGTATACAACCTCAAACTAGCAGGAAAATTAAAAACTAATCTTTTAGCTTTTATTGAAGTTATTATTCAGGCACAAATAGTTTATATTTAAATATTTGTTTATTTTTCAGATATGACAATACAAAATCCAATATAAAAATACAACAAAAAAACATTCTCATAAAACCACTTATTTCATATCTTTTTCCTCCCCTTAACCCACTTCCCCCCCCTCCCCCCCCCAACCCTCTTCTATGGACCCCTGACATCTATCTAAACAACTTTTTATCTCACATCCTCTGGATACAAAGATTTAAAAGAAAGAAGATAAATTACTATATATTTTCTTTTTTTTTTTTTTGTATTTAATTACAACTTTACTTATTTCCTCTTTGTTTTAAACTCCTCCCATTTCTCCCATTTCTTATAATATGCCTCCATCCTATCTTCCTGTATGTAGTATAGTTTCTCCAATCTAGCAATCTGGTCCACTCTATTCCTCCAATCCTCTTCCTCCGGCGCCTCAACTTTACGCCAAAACCTTGGTATCAAACCTTTTGCTGCATTTAAATAGCATAATATACCCAGTTCTTTATATTTATTAGCTGATATTTTTGTATTATGAAAAAGACAAGTTTCAGGGTCCAATCCAATCTCAGTTCCAGTAATAATCCTAATTTGATTTATAACTTTTCTACAAAATACTTGTATTTTTGAACATTCCCACCATATGTGAAACATCGTGCCCAACCCTCCACACCCTCGCCAACACCAAGGTTGTTTCTCCCCACTCATCTTGTGCTCTACCGTCGGAGTAACATACCACCTTATCAAACATTTGTAGTTCATTTCCACATCACGCATACTGACATTCTCATGTACCAGTCTATATATTTTTCTTTGTGTGTGCTCCTCCCACTCCACCCCTAAATCCCTTTCCCATTTTTCTATATATCTTAATTTTAACTTATTATCTAAATCAGTGAGGATTTTATATACTTTTGCAGTGCCGTGCTTCCCATCACCTCGAACTTCCAAATACTTCTCAAATAAATTCCAATCTTATCTAATTCTAAGAGGCTTCATAAATTTCCCCACAAATTGTTTCAATTGGTTATACCTCCATATATCTATCTTAGTGAAAATCTTTCCCTCTTCCTTTTTCAAATCCTCCAGTGTCCTTAAATTTACCCCCTCCATTACATCTCTCAGCTGAGCATCTTCCTTCTTAATCCATTTTCCTGTAATTTCCTCTTTACCTGGGGGGAAAAAACTCTGAATTTCTCAATGGCATTAGCAGTGAATTAAAAACCCAATTCCTCTGTTTGTGCATTCTATCCCACTCCCTTAATACAACCGAAGTATATGGACTCGTGCTCTCAGCTAATTCTCTAAACTGTGTTGACACCCAAACAATCCTACTCAAATCCTTTCCACTAAGTGTATTTTCTATTGTGACCCAATTTTTACCCTTTGAATTGTGCATCCAATCAAAGATTCTTGCTAGGATAACTGCCCTGTAATATCATCTGAGATCCGGTACTCCCACTCCACCTTTCTCTTTGTTTCTACTTAGCACTTCGTATGCTATTCTAGGTTTTCTATTTTTCCATATATATCTTGTTACCATTCTCTTAATTATCCTAAAATACAGCTCTGGGAGTTTAATGGGGATCATCTGAAATTTATACAGGATCTTAGGAACAATTACCATTTTTATCAAATTAATACGCCCTAACCAGGAAGGGTTTCCTCCACCCATTTTCTTCAATTCCTCCCTAATTTCGTTTAACAATGGGATATAATTTGCTTCATACAGATTTTTCTGTGAAGGAGTAAGTTTCACTCCCAGGTAGTTTATTTCTCTATCTTTCCATATAAAGGGAAACTCTCTGTAGCTTTACTCTTTCACTTCTTGGAAGATTTATATTTAATATCTCTGTTTTACCCGGGTTTAATTTTAAGTTTGACAATTCCCCATATTCCTTCAGTGTTTTCATTAGGTTAGGGAGTGTTACCCTAGGGCAGTGATGGCGAACCTATGGCACGCGTGCCAGAGCTGGCACGCAGAGCCATCTCAGTGGGCACGCCAGGAAGAAAAGGATGATGAGCGCGCATGGACCGGCCATCCAGATCTCGTCCACACTGGACCCCCATCAAACCACATTTCCCACATGTCTCTGGGGCCAGGGTGGGCATGGACGAGAGGAAACGGCTCCAATGCGGCTCTGGCACCAGGGGTGATGTACTCGGGGATGGGTGCGGAAGAGAGGAAGAGGCTCCCACACTGCTCCGGGGCCAGAGGCAACGTGTTCAGCATGAATGGGAATGAGCTGCTGGGTTGGAAGCCACACCGACGCTGCCAGAGGTGAGATTAACTGCTTGCAGTGTCATCCATCAGTGCCCAGCAGTGTCGCCTGTCAGTGCCGCCCATCAGTGCCACCCATCAATGATGCCCAGCAGTGCCATCCATCAGTGCCCAGCAGTGTCGCCTGTCAGTGCTGCCCAGCAGTGCCCCCTGTCAGTGCTGCCCAGCAGTGCCACATGTCAGTGCTGCCCAGCAGTGCCACATGTCAGTGCTGCCCAGCAGTGTCGCCCATCAGTGCTGCCCATCAGTGCCACCCATCAATGATGCCCATCAGTGCCACCCATCAATGATGCCCAGCAGTGCCACGGATCAGTGCCGTCTGTCAGTGCGTCCAGGTAGGCAAGTGGTTAATTGCAGTGTTGGCACTTTGAAATAAAAAAGTTGGTTTGTGTTGCAGTTTTGGGCACTAGGGCTCAAAAAGGTTCGCCATCACTGCCCTAGGGTTTCCAATATAGAACAATAAATCGTCCGCAAACGCGGCTACTTTATGTTCTATCTTTCCTACGCTAATTCCTCTTATATCTATATTTTTCCTAATTGTTGATAACAGGGATTCCAAGGATAAAACAAACAATGGGGACAGTGGGCAACCCTGTCTAGTTCCATTTGACATCGCAAAAAGTCTCTGATCTCTCCCCATTTACCATAACCATCGCAGAGGGCCCTTCATACAACCTTCCAATCCACTTCCTCATCCTACTACCTAGTCCCAAAACCTCTAATGTATCCATCATAAAGCTCCAGTTAACCCTTTCAAACGCCTTCTCCGTATCTATCGAGAGTAACACTACTGGATTTCTTCCCTTTCTACTTTTCTGAATGAGCATCAGAGATCTCAACCCATTATCTCGACCCTCTCTTCCTCTAACAAAGCCCACCTGATCCCCATGTATCCACTTTGGCATCAGATCTTTTAACCTATTCGCCAAGACCTTTGCATACAACTCTGTGTTTAACAACGATATCGGTCTATAACTTGAGCACTGAGAGATATCTTTACCTTCCTTATGTATTAGAACCACCTGGGACAGTAGGGATTCCCTTCTTATCTCCATCTCTCCCCCCAGCGCATTCATATATATCTTCAGCTTAGGTAGCAGTAAGTCACTATATTTTCTATAATACCTCACAGTATATCCATCTGGACCAGGACTTTTTCCCCGTCATAAAACTTTTTAATGCTCTTTTTAGTTCTTCCTGTGTGATTTCAGATTCTAAGGAGTTTAATAGTTCTTCACTTAATTTTGGTAATCCTGCATTCCTTAAATACCTCCTTTTTTCCATATTTACCGTTTTGTCCTTATTTGTAGCATAAAATATACTATAGTAATCCTTAAACACCTTTGCGATATCTTTAGTTGAGTGGACTAACTCTCCCTTGGAATTTTTTATTTTGTCTATATAATTCCTAGTCTTTTTTTTCCCTCAGAGCTCTCATCATATATTTTCCCGGCCTATCTCCCCATTTATATCTTACCCCTATAATTTTATTAAAAGTTCTCATTTTTTCTTCCTCCATCACTTTCTCTAATTCTTCCCTCTTTTTTATCACCTTTAGCTCTCTTTCGTTATATTACTTTTATGTAGAAGTTCCATCTCTGCTAGTTCTTTCAAAAGCTCACTAATCTTCTCTCGTCTTTCCCTTTTTTTCTTTGCCCCAATCGCTATGAGGATTCCTCTTATATATACTTTATGCGCATCCCACACTGTGGCCAATGATACATCTTCCGTTTCATTCTCCTCAAAAAATCTCCTTATCTCCTTCCTGATCTTCTGTTCAGTGTCTTGGTCCATGAGAAGTGTCTCATTCAACCTCCATACTAGGCCTCTTGACGACTTCCCTCCCCATCTCAATTTCATTACAACAGGAGCGTGACCCGAGAAAGTCATTTCTTCTATTTTTACCCTATCCAAATCCTCAATGAGTCGATTGTCTATCAATACATAGTCCAATCTAGAATATATCCTATGTACATTAGAGTAGAAAGTATAATCTCTATCCTCATTCACAATTCTCCAACTATCCACTAGTTGACTCTCTCTCATCACCTTCTTCAATAATCCCATCGACTTACTCCCCCCTCTCTTCGCTAAAGAAGTTGTATCTATTTGTGGATCCATACATAGGTTAAAGTCTCCAGCCACTATTAAATATCCTTTTCCAAAATCCATCAATCTCTTCAAAACCCCTTTCAGAAAAATCTCCGGCTTCCTATTTGGGCAATATATGTTAGCGAGTGTACACTCAATGTCCTGCAGCTTACCCTTCAGGAACAAAAACCTCCCAACTGGATGCGTTTTCCTATCCTCCAGTTCAAACCTAATATTTCTCGCAAATCCTATAGCTACACCCTTCGCTCTCTTAACTGGGGAATCTGCATAGTACCATATCGGATAATATCTAGAATTCAGTTTAAGGTTTTTTTTTCAACTCAAGGTGCGTTTCCTGCAAGAATACCACTGAAGCCGCTCTATGCTGTAGTTCTCTAAATAACCTAAATCTTTTACCCGGGCAATTTAATCCATTTACATTATGGGTTACAAACTGTACCTCCTCCATATTTCATTTATCTTCTTCCTATTTTACCTTCTCCTTTCTTCTTCCCCTTTCTTATACCTCTTCTCTTATATAAGATGTCAAATTTAAAACCCCCTCTCCCCCCTCCCTCCGACTCACCTCCACCTCCCTCCCAGCCCCCCAACACCCAACTTCACCACCCCCCATCCTACTTCCACACCTCCTCCCCCCTCCCTGGCTTTTTGTTTGCCGATGAATCATTTGTGGAAAAGGTCCCACTTTTGATTCCAACCTGGGGGCTCAGCTCCGTCCATGTACCGCTCACCTTCCCCCCCCCCCTCCTCCCCAGTGTCCCTCTATCTATATGCTCTCTATTTTCTCTTCTAACTAGCTGCCATTCCTCTTTTCCCAACATATATGACTCTCCCTCCTCCTCTTCCCATCCCGGGATCTCTATTCTCTGCAGTTCAAATTTATTACAGAAGTCTTTCATATCTTCAGGGGATCTCAAAAATGCTGTGACTCCATCTCTCCAACCGATTAAACATGCTGAACGACCCCATCTATATTGCACATTGTTTTTTCAACAATTTCAATAATGGTTTCAGTGACCTCTTTCTTCTCAATGTCCCGGCTGCTATGTCTGCACAAATTTGAATGTTTTTCCCTCCGTATTTAATATTTGTTCTTCCTTTAATCTTCTTCCATATCTCATCTTTATCTCCATAATTATGGAATTGAACGATTATATCTCTTGATTTTTCTGGGCCTTTTTTGTTGTTGGATCTTTGCTATCCTATACACTCCATCCAATTTAAATGTCTCCGCAACAGATCTATTCATTATGGAGTTCAAAATTTTGCATGTGGTCTCCTTTAAATCTTCCCCCTGTAACAGCTCTGGGACTCCTCTTATTCTAATATTATTTCTCCTTTCCCTATTTTCTTGATCCTCCATCATATAAAGCAGTCTTTTTTTGTTCCTTCCGGGTATCTATTATCAATTTCTCTAGTTTTGGGATAATTTGGATGTGATATTTAACTGTTTCCTCCGTTTCTTCCACTCTAGTTAACAACTGTCCCATTTCTTTCCGAATTATCCCCATCGCTTGCTTTATTGATTTTTTCAAGTTTTTAAACATCTCCGCCATTTCCTTTTTATTTGGTATTTGCAGTTCTTTTTCAGTTTCTCCCATCTCCATACCTTCCATTGTTTGTTGGCTATTGTTAACTGATCCCAGGGAGGATCTTGGGTTATCTAAGCTTATTTCCAGTTCACTCCTTTCACCTATTCCCTGGGATCTTGCTGGAGTCAATTTCCCCTGCGACGTGTATTTTTTTATCGTTCCAGTTTGGGAGTTCTTGGGCATACTTCCTTTACTATTTTTTCCTTTCATGTCACATATAGGATTTTTAAGGCTTTTTAAGACTCTGGGGTATATATTTAAACTGTCACTTCTTTCTTCCAATCCTTCAGACCCTCTCTGGGAACCCCCTTCTTGTTTCTTAAGCTGGATATCAGATAGCTTTTCAGACTGTGTCATAGGCTATCACATAGGAAGACCAACAGCTCTCACTCACCCTCCTCTATGGAGCAGCTTCAGAATTGCAGTCCTGGGTTGTTTTGTCTCCTGCGACCGTATCCTTTTCTTCAAGGGGATTCCTTTGGGTCCCTTTTTCCTCTTCTCCTTTGTACTCCAAAATTCCCCTGGGGACAGCTTAGTAATGACGTTCAGCGCTTCCCCAGCCTCCTAGGACACCGGCCGTTTTCTCCCTCTCCCAGCAGTCCATTGCGGCAGTCCACGTGGTCACGCCGCTCCTCCTCGTCGCCCGGCAACCCCACGTTCTCTCCGGGATTACCACAGGCAGACCTCAGGAGAATGGCAGCCTCGACTCCTTGCTCCCAAACAAGCCACCGCACCACCGCCGGGATCTCCCCCTTCTCCAGGTTAGTCTCCAGCAGCCTTCCAGCACAGCTAATTAGACCCTCGGGACACTTTAGGGAGGGTAGGTGGGGAAGGCTATCGGAGAGTGCCTATTCTCCGCTCTCCTGTGCCGCCATGTTCAGGCTCCACCCCCCTTCCCCAGGCACAAATAGTTGACAAATCAAAATCAGCGTAATAAGAATAGGGTACATAATACATTAATACATTAGGCATAACATACCAAATAGATTACCCAGGTACGGTAATAAGTTCAGTACAAAAATATTTTTCTACAGCTTTCTTTGCTGACTGAATGACATATTAACTGCTCAAATTGAGCAAACAAAAGGAATAAAAGAAAAAAGTGAAAACCATATCGCACCAAGATGGTATTATTACAATGTGCTCAAATAACAGTAAGAATCACCACTATGTTTAACTACAAATAAAGTAATTATATGGCATCTAAATCATACACTGGTTACCAAGCAGAGGCCTTTTTGTTGATTGTTCTATGATAGGTAATACTCAAGGCATTGTTGGTGGACCCTATGCACAATTTTGGATAAATTAGGAGCTAATGGCTGTTTACACTTGCTAGCGATTGCAAGTCTTATTGCTAAAAGAATGTTCATAATTATTGTTCAGTATTGTTTTGGGAATTGATCAATGGAAATAGCAAGTAAAGCCAGCTGGTGAGATGGTGACGTAAGAATCCCAGTTATTTCAGATAGTAATGGAAATATTGACTTTCAAAAACTAGTAAGGCATTTACCATGCCACAAAACGTGTAGAATATTGCCAATTTCTCCACAGTTACACCAGCAGGTGGAAGGTGTGCATGAAAACATTTGACAGAAAGTATTATTTTAACAAAATAGTTGACGTTTAGAATAGACTTCCCGAAGAGGTAGGGAGTAAGCCAACAGTAAGTGGACTCAAACATACTTGGGACAATTACAGTACTATATTCAGACAAAAAAGTTGCAATTAAAAATATATAGAAATAAATAAATACACGGGGCAGACTATCGAGTCTGCCCCATTTATTTATTTGGGCCTTTTTCTACCATCACTCTTCTATGGTTCCATGTGACCAACCTCCTGATGGCAGTATAATAACCATATTTTAGTCAGAATCCTGTGCCCCTCAAAAGACTAAATGGAAAAATATATTTTAGCTTGTTTCTTACACTTAAGAGGTGATATACACTATATTGCCAAAATATTGGGACGCCTGCCTTTACATGCACATGAACCTTAATGGCATCCCAGTATTAGTCCGTAGGGTTCAATATTGAGTTGGCCCAACCTTTGCAGCTACAACAGCTTCAATTCTTCTGGGAAGGCTGTCCACAAAGTGTAGGAGTGTGTCTATGGGAATGTTTGACCATTCTTCCAGAATAGCATTTGTGAGGTCAGGCACTGGTGTTGGGCAAGAAGGCCTGACTCGCTCATGCATGTCTTTATGGACCTTGCTATGTGCACTGGTGCGCAGTCATGTTGGAAAAGGAAGGGGCCATCCACAAACTGTTCCACAAAGTTGGGAGCATGAAATTGTCTTGGTATGCTGAAGCCTTAAAAGGTGCCCTTCACTGTAACTAAGGGACAAGCCTAACCCCTGAAAAACAACCCCACATCATAATCCCCCCCTCCACCAAATTTTACACTTGGCACATTGAAGTCAGCCAAGTACCGTTCTCCTGGCCACCACCAAACCCAGACATGTTCATCGGATTGCCAGATAGAGAAGCGTGATGAACACGTCTCCACTGCTCTAGAGTGCAATGGTGGCGTGCTTTACACCACTGTGTCCAACACGTTGCATTGAACTTAGTGATATAAGGCTTGGGTGCAGCTGCTCGGCCATGGAAACCCATTCCATAAAGCTCTCTATGCATGGTTGTTGTGCTAATCTGAAGGCCACATAAGGTTTGGAGGACTTTAGCTACTGACTCTGTAGACAGTTGGCGATATCTGCGCACTGAGCGCTTTCGCATGCGCTGACCCCGCTTTGTCATTTTACATGACCTACCACTTCGTGGCTGAGTTGCTGTTGTTCCCATTTGCTATGCTATACCACCACTAACAGTTGACTGTGGAATATTTAGTAGCAAGGATATTTCACAGAAGGAAATCTTGCACAGGTGGCAACCTATTACGGTACCATGCTCGAATTCACGGAGCTCCTGAGAGCAGCCAATTCTTTCACAAATGTTTGTAGAAGCAGTCTGCATGCTTGGGTGCTTGATTTTATACACCTGTGGCCATGGAGGTGATTGGAAAAACTGATTCTATTTGTTTGGAGGGATGTCTCAATACTTTTGTCAATATAGTGTATGTGTAATTGTGGGTTCTCACAGTTGCCCACCTACTGTAGTCGTTAATATGGTTCCCAATCTTCTTGTACCTTTTATATGGTACAGCACCCAAGTATGTGCTTAGTATTGCCTCTAAAGTTAATACACAGTTTCAAAAGTGGTAGTGCTTTAGAGATACACAACTCCTTCTTAGTTCACTGTATAATTACCATAAAATCCATATACTTGTGTGATTTGTCTGCTTTCATGGTTTCCTCTTAGCAGCGTAATACGGTCAGGCCATTTGGCTTTCAGAGCAAGCAGGAAGGTGAACGTCTCCAAGCTGTAATATCCTCTGTCTACAAAGTCACCCTTTAAAATGTAAAAGAATAGTGTCAGCATAATTACAGATAGTATAAAGATGGACAAGCAAAGAGAATAACCAAATAGCTGCTACTTGTCTAAGGCTGTAAAATGTATGTAAAAGGAAAAGTTTTCTTTTTTTTTGTTTAGTATTGGATAAGGCAGAGAAGGATTAGGCCCTTGACAGCAATTTAAAGTTGACAGTTTCCTCGGGGGGGGAGAAAGGGGTTACTCTTGTATTTGTGTATTTGTCTTGGTACCCAGTGACACTAAAGCATAAACTGAAAGGAAATTCAATAAGTAAAAAAGATGACACTAGAGAAGCAGAACTTCCTCCTCTGAAAGTATTGTATAGTATACAAAAAAGAAAACATACAGTAGGA
>NW_028319613.1:0-76528 GCF_062004578.1 Staurois parvus | reverse complement strand
ATATACTGCCCTTCGTTGGCGCCCTCTGCTGCTTCCTGTAATGGGAACCCATACATCCGCCCAAACAGGGCCCCCCCATCCTTTCTTGGGTAGGGTAAAGCCAGACTAAAGTTTGGCTGGAGGGGCATTCAAAGGAACCCTGAACCCTGAATCCCATTTCAATTGCTAATGACTTACGAGTATTAAATTAGATGGAAATGGAAATAACAGACATTATGGGTTGAATTTTTCATTTCAGAAGAGCGGAAAAAAAAAAAAAAAACTAGATTAGAGAAGTGCGATACTTGGCAACCCTTTCACTATCAGACGCGTCACCGAAGTTTTCATGCTGTAGGGTAGGTATAGGGCAGGGGTGTCCAAACTACGCCCCTCCAGGTGTTGAGGAAACTGCAAGTCCCATGAGGTCTTGCAAGACTCCGACATCCACAGGCAAGACACCCTGAGGCAGAAGCATGATGGGACTTGTAGTGCTTCAACAGCTGGAGGGCCATAGCTTGGACACCCCTGGTATAGGGGGTGATGCAGGTGACATCTAGGTGCAGCGGGCCCATGCATATTAGCATGCAGGTGAATGCCCAGGCATTGTACGGCGTACACTACAGCTTGTGTTCACTACAGAGGTAAGGGAGGGTTCAGGGCGGACATTAGAAATCATGGAGCCCCATAGTTGAAAAGGCTTTAAAACGGAACAATTGTGCTTGGAAACATATAGCCTCACTCTCTGCGCTGGTGTAGCGTCACAATCCGGCCCCGCACAGTCCATGCACTCCAGGATTTGTGTAGGACTCTGGCGTCCTACACAACGGCATCTGCTTTCTGGCTCCAGGTGACACGCTGAGGATCAACAGTGGAGTCAAAGTCGCACTGGGTGGAGTACATGAATTTTAAAGGAAGTCTTTTCCTATATACTGCGCTTAGTTGGCGCCCTCTGCTGCTTCCTGTAATGGGAACCCATACATCCGCCCAAACAGGGCCCCCCCCATCCTTTCTTGGGTAGGGTATAGCCCAGGGGTGGGCAAACTTTTTGACTTGAGGGCCGCAATGGGTTCATATATTGGACCCGGGGGCCGGACTAGCTGCTGGCCGGCCCAGCCACTACCATGCCATCCATAGTAAGTATAGTAATATTCCCCCATAGTAAGCATAGTAATTCATCCCCCATAGTAATTCATCCCCCATATAGTAATTCATCACCCATATAGTAATTCATCCCCCATAGTAATTCATCCCCCATATAGTAATTCATCCCCCATATAGTAATTCATCCCCCATATAGTAATTCATCCCCCATATAGTAATTCATCCCTCATAGTAATTCATCCCTCATAGTAATTCATCCCCCATATAGTAATTCATCCCCCCATATAGTAATTCATCCTCCATAGTAATTCATCCCCCATATAGTAATTCATCCCCCATATAGTAATTCATCCCCCATATAGTAATTCATCCCCCATATAGTAATTCATCCCTCATAGTAATTCATCCCTCATAGTAATTCATCCCCCATATAGTAATTCATCCCCCATATAGTAATTCATCCCCCATAGTAATTCATCCTCCATAGTAATTCATCCCCCATATAGTAATTCATCCCCCATAGTAATTCATCCCACATATAGTAATTCATCCCACATATAGTAATTCATCCCCCATATAGTAATTCATCCCCCATATAGTAATTCATCCCCCATAGTAATTCATCCCCCATAGTAATTCATCCTCCATAGTAATTCATCCCCCATATAGTAATTCATCCCCCATATAGTAATTCATCCCCCATAGTAATTCATCCCTCATATAGTAATTCATCCCCCATATAGTAATTCATCCCCCATATAGTAATTCATCCCCCATATAGTAATTCATCCCCCATATTAAGTCCCCCGTGTCAATTCACTTACCTTTGCTCCGCGCGTTCCTCTCGCCGTCTTCCCGCGCCGCTCCGGAAAATCTGTCTCCTATGAGGATCTGTCCCCCTCGACGTATCTGCGCATGTGCCAGTTTCAGGCATTAGCAGCCGATCGGCGATCTCCGGCACATGCGCAGATACGTCGAGGGGGACAGATCTTCAGGGCGGACTGTGAGAGGAGCCTAGCGGGAGCCTAGCTCCGCGGGCCGGATTAAAAGGTCCGCCGGGCCGTAGTTTGCCCATTGCTGGTATAGCCAGACTGAAGTTTGGCTGTTCAGGCATTCGAAGGAACAAACTATTGTCTGTTCAGTGAGAGTCGAACATCACCTATAGAAGAGTTGGTACCACCATTTCTATATATGACAGCTTCTTGCTGTCATTGATTCCGGAGGACCACTATTCCCGCCCCCTTTCCCCTATATAGCGGAGGACAGCCCTGGGAGATGGCGGCAGCAGGTATTGCAGTTGTCAATGGATTTACAACTAGGGACTATTTTGGGGATTTCTATTTGTTAATAAATTATTTTTCAAACATTTTGGATGTCTTTATTTCTAGGTTCCATTTTTTTTTAAACTATACACAGAATATAACATTTATAAGTAAATTTGATCCAGGGAATATCCGATTACCTCTCGGGGGTTCAGGAAGGAATTTTTTCCCCTGCAGAAGCACATTGGATCATGCTTTGCTGGGTTTTTTTTGCCTTCCTCTGGATCAACTGGTGTTATTCACCCTGAGGTCATCACAGAGGACAAGGGGGCGCTCTTTACGTCTGGAGGAAAAGAAATTTAATCTCCAAACACGGAAAGGTTTCTTCACAGTAAGAGCTGTGAGAATGTGGAATAGACTCCCTCCAGAGTTGGTTGTGGCCGGCTCAGTGGATTGCTGTAGGAAAGTCCTGGATTCTTTCTTGGATACACAGAATATAACTGGATATAACATTTATAGGGAAAGGTGATTCAGGGAATATCCGATTGCCTCTTGGGGGATCAGGAAGCAATTTTTTTCCCCTGTAGGTGCAAATTGGATCGTGCTTTGCTGGTTTTTTTTTTTTTTTTGCCTTCCTCTGGATCAACTGTGGGTGTAGGATTGTAACTTTTATTTCTTTATTTATTTTTAAGGTTTAACTGGATGAACTTTTGTCTTTTTTCAGCCAGACTAACTATGTATATGTACCCCTTACTCATTCATAATGGGGTGTTGGCTTGTACCTGGGGGGACACCTTTTTTTTTTAAAGGCTTCCAGATTCTGATAGGTCTCTTGCCTGCAGACCCCCACAACCAGCAGCACAGGTTTGTGGGAAAGAGGTCCTCAAAATGTAGTTATCGGTGCATTGCCAGGGAGATCCCCATAGCTCCCAACAATTTGATTAAAGCGGAGTTCCACCCAAAGGTGGAAGCTACGCTTTTCTGCCTCCTCCTCCCCCACCTCCACTGCCATATTTGGCACCTTTTGGGGGGGAGCAGGTACCTGGTTTTGACTGTTGCGGCAAACTGAGCCAGAAGTTCGGTACCCCCCGCAGCCCTTTGGGACACTCCCAAGGTTCCAGAGGACGCAGCCCATTCACAAAGCGAATGCGCAGTACAAGGCTGCACTTCCGGTTTCCCTTACTCAAAAATGGCGGTGCCAGCATCCAACAGCCGATTGAAGAATTGGCACGGGGTGAGGACACCGTTGGACCCCTGGACAGGTAAGTGCCCTACTATTAAAAGTCAGCGGCCGCAGTATTTGTAGCTGCTGACTTTTAATTTTCATTTTGGGAGGTAGCGGGGACCGGAACTCCTCTTTAAAGTTTTAGCATGTCCCGGTGGATTGATATGGAAGAAGAGGCAGGCACATTCATTTACTTGTCGGGAGATGCGGGGACCCCCCCTGGCAAAGCACCTTTGACTTCATGTTGAGGGCAAGGGCCTCTTCACAACAGCCCTGGCCCGGTGGTTGTGGGGGTCTGCAGGAAGGAGGCTCATCAGAATTTGGAAGCCCCCTTTAAAAAAAAAAAAAAAGGTTGCCCCCAGATACCAGCTGCCACCCCTATGTGAACGATGAATGAATAAGGAGTACATAGAACCCCTTCCCAGTCACAAAAAAAAAAAGATGTATCCTAAAAATCCATGTCATGGAGGATTTCTCTGCCTGCCTTCTCTTCCCGTCTATGTCTTCGATTACTTCTGAAACTATGGGGCCCAGAGAACTTTTATTTAACTGCTAGGAGCCTAGGCCCTAGGATTACTGTGCATGAGCCCAAAGGAAGTCAGACAGCGCATGGTCTGCCCCTTGGCCCCCAGCTAGACTGATGGGGCCTGGGCCACGTACGGGAGGGCTATTGGTGGCCCCAGGGGCGGACTGACCAATCGAGCACTCGGGCACTGCCCGTGGGCCCGGGGTCAGTAGGGGGCCCACATGAAATGCCCCTGGTACCTTATATAAGCTTTTTTGGGTGTGCTTTGAGTGTGGGCAAGGACACAGGGGCCCCATGATCCCCTATTGCCGGGGGCCTCATGAATTGTCAGTCCGCCCCTGGGTGGCCCTGTGAAAAGTTGTATGCATGACTCGTCAACAGCATTGCAGATGGGCAGAAATTCATTTTTTTTTCTATATTCATTTGGCAGCATCCTTGACTTTGTCATTTCTTGGGGTAGACAGCCTCAAGCGCTTTTTTTTTTTATGTAAGGGCACCACAAAGCCATTCAGTAAACTGCTCACAACTGACTTTCCTATACTCCTTTAGCATCAGAAAAAACGTAATCCACATTTCCAACATTAATTAGCTCAGGCAGCCTGTCCTCAGCAAGGTAACCTGTGACTGGAGTGACTTTTGGGGGTGTTTCAGCATTCATTTGCTCATGCTTTTTTTATGTGCTATATTGCTACCTTGGGGACTATTTCTCCTTACTGGCCGACATCTCTACCCTGGGGACTATTTCTCCTTGCTGTGCCATATCACTACCCTGGGACTATTTCTCCTTACTGGCCGATATCACTACCCTGGGGACTATTCCTCCTTACTGGCCGATATCACTACCCTGGGGACTATTTCTCCTTACTGGCCGACATCTCTACCCTGGGGACTATTTCTCCTTGCTGTGCCATATCACTACCCTGGGACTATTTCTCCTTGTTCTGCCATATCACTACTCTGGGGACTATTCCTCCTTGTTCTGCCATATCACTACCCTGGGACTATTTCTCCTTACTGGCCGATATCACTACCCTGGGACTATTTCTCCTTACTGGCCGATATCACTACCCTGGGGACTATTCCTCCTTGTTCTGCCATATCACTACCCTGGGACTATTTCTCCTTACTGGCCGATATCACTACCCTGGGGACTATTTCTCCTTGCTGTGCCATATCACTACCCTGGGACTATTTCTCCTTGTTCTGCCATATCACTACTCTGGGGACTATTCCTCCTTACTAGCCGATATCACTACCCTGGGACTATTCCTCCTTACTAGCCGATATCACTACCCTGGGGACTATTCCTCCTTGTTCTGCCATATCACTACCCTGGGGACTATTTCTCCTTACTGGCCGATATCACTACCCTGGGACTATTTCTCCTTACTGGCCGATATCACTACCCTGGGACTATTTCTCCTTACTGGCCGATATCACTACCCTGGGACTATTTCTCCTTACTGGCCGATATCACTACCCTGGGACTATTTCTCCTTACTGGCCGATATCACTACCCTGGGGACTATTTCTCCTTGCTGTACCCTATTGCTGCCCTTTAATGTTTGCCCAAGTTCCCCAATAGATGCCCCCATGTCAGGTTGTGTGGTTTCCCCCGGTGTGTTCTCTCTCTCTCTGCACTCCTTGCTCATCACAAGGTTATAAAGTATTTGTGTGCAGGAGCATCATCATCATTTTGTCAGAATATAAAATCTGGTTGTTATTATTGTGATGACAGCTACACCTTGTATTGCACATACTGCTCCCTGTAGTGTACCGGCTATGCTGACAGCTGTCCTTCTGCCTGTCCTTGATTAAGGAATACATTTAAATTAAGATCAATGACGTGCTTTGTCAAGGTTGGCATTGTCAGCTGCCAGGGGCCCCATCAACATATTGCTACGAGGCCCCCGTGATTTGCAGTTAGGCCCCTGAAGTGAAGGCAGCTGACACAGCAATGGTCCAATTGCCCTTGACTACCGCAATAATCCAAAGTACCTTTTCCCAGCTGAACAAGCTCCCCGCTGCCTTATACAGGCATAAGAGATCCTCCTGGGACCAACGAGGACCTACAATTCTCTGGGCTAAATGACGCCTAGGGAGGACGTCCTGAGAACCGGGTGTCATGGACCCGCCCCTTAAAGGCCGGTCACCGCTTTTACCTGCACTGCCATTTAATGAGGCAGAAAGTAGTGCTGACATCATCGCCCAGCACTGGAGAAGAGGAAGAGAACCCTGCACATCATGTGACCAGCCCCAAAGGAGAGATCCGCCGGGGAGAGATGAAAACCCATCCTACAATCCTCTGGTTTTTTAGTTTTTGTTTTTTTCTTGTGAAAGCACAAATCTAGACGATTTTTTTTAAAATTGTGGTCCAGGAGTTGTAAAGAAATAAAAAAAAAAATCAGTTGAAGCTGAAATACCTCCTTTCAAGTGTTGTTTGCCGCAGTAACTCCTTTCCACCACTAGCTGTCCACAGTCTTCTGGGCTAAATGATGCCTAGTGAGGACATCCTGTGAGGACAGGGTGTCCTGGACCCGCCCCTTAAAGGTGCAACACCGCGGTTACCTGCACTGCCAGACAATGATGCAGAGAGCAGTGCTGTCCAGCACTGGAGAAGAAGAAAAGGACCTTGCTCATCATGTGACCAGCCTAAAGATATTTAAAAAATTAAACAACAAAAAAAAATAAAATCACAAAATACACACCGGGGCACCTCTCAGGACTCATCGACATCAGCAGCCATGCGTTACACTTTGTATAATGACGAAGACTGATGTGCGTTGTAAATGAGTAGTGCGATACATTGTTACAATGTAACAATTCTACTGTTTACTTTCACTCTTATGAAATAACAAAAAACACATTTCGCTCTGACTACATGGCTTAGTCGCATATGGGATATGGCGTTAGAAAAGAAGGGAAAGCCAAGGGTGCCGCACACCATAAAGACTCGACAGTGACTAGAGTAAAAGCTGCCTCAGCCCGGCTCCATCCAGGACACGCCTCCAACGCGTTTCACTCTGCCCACATGGCTTAGACGCTAAGCCCATGATATAGGATAAGGCATTAGAAAAGAAGGAAAGCCCAGGGTGCCGCACTCCATCAGACTCGACGGTCACTAAAATAAAAGCTGCCTCAACCCGGATCCATCCAGGACACGCCTCCAACGCGTTTCGCTCCGCCCACATGGCTTAGACGCTAAGCCCTATATGGGAAAAGGTGTTAGAAAAGAAGGGAAAGCCACGGGTGCCACACGCCATCAGACCTGGCGGCCAATAGAGTAAAAGCTGTCTCAGCCCGACTCCATCCAGGACACGCCTCCGACGCATTTTGCTCTGCCCACAAGGCTTAGTCGCTAAGCCCCATGATATGGGTAAGGCGTTAGAAAAGAAGGGAAAGCCAAGGGTGCCGCATGCCATCAGGACCCGGCGGTCACTAGAGTAAAAGCTGCCTCAGCAAGGCTCCATCCAGGACACGCCTCCGACGTGTTTCGCTAAGCCCCATGATACAGGATAAGACATTAGAAAAGAAGGGAAAGCCCAGGGTGCCACACACCATCAGACTCGACGGCCACTAGAATAAAAGCTGCCTCAGCCCGGATCCATCCAGGACACGCCTCCGACGCGTTTCGCTCAGCTTGCATGGCTTAGTCACTAAGCCCCATGATATGGGATAAGGCATTAGAAAAGAAGGGAAAGCCCAGAGTGCCGCACACCATCAGACCCGGCGGTCACTAGAGTAAAAGCTGCCTCAGTCTGGCTCCATCCAGGACATGCCTCCGACACGTTTCGCTCAGCTTACATGGCTTAGTCGCTAAGCCTCATGATATGGGATAAGGCATTAGAAAAGAAGGGAAAGCCCAGAGTGCCACACACCATAAAGACTCAACAGTGACTAGAGTAAAAGCTGCCTCAGTCTGGCTCCATCCAGGACATGCCTCCGACGCGTTTCGCTCAGCCCACCTGGCTTAGTCGCTAAACCCCATATGGGATAAGGCATTAGAAAAGAAGGGAAAGCCCAGGGTGCCGTACACCATCAGACTCGACGGTCACTAGAATAAGAGCTGCCTCAGCCCGAATCCATCCAGGACACGCCTCCGACGCATTTCACTCTGCACACAAGGCTTAGATGCTAAGCCCCATGATATAGGATAAGGTATTAGAAAAGTAGGGAAAGCCCAGGGTGCCGCACACCATAAAGACTCCACAGTGACTACAGTAAAAGCAGCCTCAGCTAGGCTCTATCCAGGATATTCCTTGCCGCATTTCACTCTGCACACATGGCTTAGTCGCTAAACACCATGATATGGGATAAGGAATTAGAAAAAAAGGGAAAGCCCAGGGTGCCGCACACCATCAGACCCGACGGTCACTAGAGTAAACGCAGCCTTAGCCTGGCTCCATCCAGGACACAGCTTTAACGCATTTCACTCTGCCCACATGGCTTAGTCGCTAAGCCCCAGGATATGGAATAAGGAGTTAGAAAAGAAGGGAAAGCCAAGGGTGCCGCACACCATAAAGATTCCACAGTGACTACAGTAAAAGCAGCCTTAGCCCGGGTCTATCCAGGACACGCCTACTAATGCGTTTCACTCTGCCCACATGGCTTAGTCGCTAAGCCCCATGATATAGGATAAGGCATTAGAAAAGAAGGGAAAGCCCAGAGTGCCGCACACCATCAGACCCGACGGTCACTAAAGTAAAGGCAGCCTCAGCCCGGCTCCATCCAGGACATGCCTCCAATGCGTTTCGTTTAGCTCACATGGCTTAGTCGCTAAGCCCCTTGATATGGGATAAGGCGTTAGAAAAGAAGGGAAAGTCCCGGGTGCCACACACCATCAGACCCGACGGTCACTAGAGTAACGCAGCCTCAGTCAAGCTCTGTCCAGCCCCCCCGCAATGCCTTTCGCCCTGCACACAAGGCTGAGTCACTAAGCTCCATGGCATGCGATAAGGGGAGGACAGCCCCACATGCCGCACCCCATCTTGACCCGACTCTCACTACAGTAACAGCAGCCTCAGTCCAACTGTCTAGTTCAAACCACTCTCCCCCAACGCATTTCACCCCATTCACTGGAGAAGGGCGTCGGGTGTGGCCAGGACAGTGCCGAGCTGAGGCTGCTTTTACTCTAGTGACTGTCAGGTCTTGGAGGTGTGTGGCCCCGGGATTTTCTCTTGTTTTCCTACTACATACATTGAGCCAGTAAGGGCTTTCCCCCAAGCTTGCACCCTTAGTGTGAATCCCTGGATTCGGATACACAGGAACCTGAAGCAGCACCCCCAGTTCTTTAGACGTGGGTTCACACGTGTTAGGGAGTGCTGCGCTGCGATTCTCGGCCTTTTGGGTAAGAGCAAGTGTAATGGATAACAGATGGGGGCAGCGCCTCTGGAACCAATATCACAACGAAAATATCACACCAAAAGAAATATATGTATAACAAAAAGATATATTCGGAAGAGCCGCTATCTCACCCGTGAACCAGGGTAATAAATATCAAAAACCAAAAAAGGCAACGCTCTTCAACATAATATATCTCTAGATGAGTGAACTCAAAAAATTATATACTGTGAATGGCTCCTATACCAAATAATATCAAAATAAAACTGAAAAATCAATAAAAAAAAAAGTTTTTAAATAGGGAAAAAATATAAATACAGTGAAAGAAATAAGTATTTGATCTCCTGCTGAGATCATTGACAAGATTCTCACATGTAGCTCTGGGATGATTCCTCACTGTTCTCATGATCATTGACACTCCACGAGGTGACATCTTGCATGGTGCACCAGACCTAGGGAGACTGACACTTGTTTTGTGTTTTTTCCCTTTGTGAATGATTGCACCAGGGGCGGACTGACCATTTGGAAACTCGGGCACTGCCCGAGGGCCCGGGGTCAGTAGGGGGCCCCATGAGATGCCCCTGGTACCTTTTCCATAGGCTTTTTTGAGTTTGGGCAGTCCGCCCCTGGATTGTACCAACTGTTGTCACCTTCTCACCAAGCTGCTTGGCCATAGTTTGGTAGCCCAGTCCAGCCTTGTGTAGGTCTACCATCTTGTCCCTGACATCCTTGGACAGCTCTTTGGTCTTTGCCATGGTGGAGAGTTTGGAATCTGATGGTTTGATGGCTCCTGTGGACAGGTGTCTTTTATACAGGTAACACAATGAGATTAGCAGCACTCCCTTTAAGAGACTGCTTCTAATCTCAGCTTGTTACCTGTATGAGAGACAACTGGGAGCCAGAAATCCTGCCGAATGATAGGGGATCAAATCCTTCTTTCCCTCATGAACATGCAGATCAGTCATCATTTGTTAAGACGCATTTCTGCTGAATTTGTTGTTGTATTCTGCCTCTCAGTGTTACACCGAACATTCGATATTTAGACCGATCATTTCTTTGCGAGTGGACAAACATTCAAAATCAGCCGGGGAGCAAATACGCATTTCCTTCACTGTAAGTGTCCAACAAAAAGTCCATAAATATTATAAATAAATAAAAAGTGTGCAAAAATTTGTGTTTGTGAACCAATAATTCTTCTTAAAACTTCTCATGTAATGTGAATCAAAAACCGTGAATATCCACCACCACATAAATTGGATCCACTCACAAGAGCTCCACGGAGATCGCCGGGGGCACGCAGGAGAGCGCGTTCTGGGAGGACGTCATGTGACGGCCTCCCAGAACTGGCCGGCCGTAGCGCAGCCGTCATTCGGCTACCTGCGGTCGGCAGCTAGTTAATCAGTGTAAGAGCCGACACTAGCATAACAAACACAAGACATCGATGTATTTGGTATTGCTTCGGTCTATGCAGACAACGGCAGCTCACCCATACGTGGTGACGTCACCTCCGAGGTCCCTCCCTACGCGTTTTGTCATCCGACATCCTCCAGGAGCGGAAGGGTATCCGTTTTTATCCGTTTTTGGAACGTTGGTGCCTTCCTAGTATTTCTCCTGATGTAATAAGGTGGGAACGGTGGGAGGGACCTTTTTCCTCCTGGGCTGAAGCTGGCCTGGCCTCCAAGCTTGTCCCTGGTTGATAGCAGGGCTTTCCCCAAGTTCTAATGTCTTTCTGGTAGGGATGGGGCTGTGCTGGTCTGGCCAGGGGCTGGACTGATAGAAGCCCACGGTGTACATGCCCTTGGAGAGGCAAGTCCATGGGTGCCATAAATTCTCACAGAGGGGGAGCTCACTATGAGTTTTTCTGCACCAAGGTCATTTGTACCATTGCATGCTCTTTTCTCACCTGCTTCAAGGGCCATGCCCTTTGGAATTTTTTTTTATTGTGGCCAAAAGGAATTTTTTTTATTCTGGCTTGTGGGTGAGGGCACATGGCCTTTTGGTCAGGTTCTCTCCTTTCCATGGGGTCTCCCATCGGAGGATCCCCACCTAGTACTTGGGTTGGCCTTGCTTTGGCAGGCCTCCTGAAGAAAGGGGTCTGCCTGGTTTCGGCTGGGTGGACTAGGGAGTACGCCAGTCCCTTTCAGGAGCCGTGTGTCCCAAGGAATCAGGGATTGGGCCCTTTCTCTTCAGAGGAGGACCATGTTCACTTATTTGTGTGTTCACTTTTTTTATGCACCAGCTGTTAAGCTTTTTGAGTGTGTTTTACTACACCGTGAAAGAAAACAAAGGGAGTGCCATACAAAAATGCTGTATTTTTTGTACCTGTATGGTGTGAACAGGGCACATAGAAAACTTCTATGGCTCATACTACTATCTCCGGTTTGGCTGGAGCTCTACTTCAGGAGGCTCTTGTATGTAACTTTGTGCCGTGTTCCTAGAGAAAAGTTTCGATTGGAGGAATCATGTAAGGTCACAGAACGTTCTTTCATTACGCGGTTCCACGCAGATTCCTACGGGCTGACAGTGTGTCAGAGGTCATTAGCTTTTCAGCATAGCTCGGTGAACATTCTAATTGACTGGCTGTGACACTTGACAAGGTTCACAAATCAGCGGTGTCAATCGAAGACTGTAAGCTCTGTAAACTATCTCCGGACCGGCGCCAAGACAGGCGGAAATAAAAGCGCTGGAAATGATTGAATCAATTAAAGAAAAGAAATGAAAAAAAAAAACAAAGTTACACCAACTGCAAACTTAGTAAGCCGTTGACACGGAACGAAGGTCGCTGGAGGTCCGCAATCTTGGTGCATCGAAGGTTCCCCTTAGAAGGACACTTATTGTCTCATGTGGAATGCAGAGAGAGGGGACTTTCAAAGCAGCTCTAAATCCAAGCATTATATGAAAAAATACATCCCCGTTATCCCTTTAGATATGAATGCACAGGGAGGTGCATGCACATCTAAAGGAGTAAAGCGGAAATGTTCTTTCATATAATGCATTATAACACATTCCCATTATCCCTTTAGATGTGCATGCTACTCCCTCTGCAGTATTTGGCTGTACAATCAGCTGAATTGTTGCTTGATTACAGAGCATTTTATGAAAAAATATCTCTGCTGTTCCTTTAGATGTGTATATTCCTTCCTACTGGTCAATGGGTGCTGCAGTATTTAGCTGTACAATCTTCTAATCAGGTATTTGATTACATTACAGTGTAGCAATTGATCAGTAGATTGCACAACTTCGGGGGGCCATTTATAGGTGGATTGAGTAACTGTTTGGGGAACCCAAATGGAAGACCCCCCAGGCTTTGTCCCCACCCACCTTGGGTTTTTGAGTGTTTCCACTCCTCCAACTCCACTCTCTAAGGAGGAAGTAAAAGTAAAAACTCAACAGGAAGAGTGGAAACTCTCATATGGGAAATCAAATAATTTGTCCAAGCTAATACACAAATGAACATGGCTTTTTTTCAGCGGCAACGAGGGGGGACACAGTTCCGGCATCTCCAGCACTGAATGTATGTAATTGCAAGGGGTGCTGGGGTGTGCAGGAGGGTCTATTGATGCTGGCGGGTCTATTGTTGCCGGGGGGGAGGGGGTCTTTTGATGAGGGAGCGATCTATTGTTGCTGAAGGATAATTTGCTGCTGGAATGTGTTGTGGAGATGACAATGTGCAACTTAAAACACAGAACAGAACTGGATGCAAGAGTGGACCAAAAGGGCAAGTCTGGAGTTCAGCTTTCAGCTTTTCGGGAGATGTACTTCAGAACTCAAGAAGAAGGGAGTATGTCTCCCGAAACGCATCAGCCTTCCTCATTAAGGGTCTCCCGTCACTTGGACCCTTAATTAGATAGGCTGACACATTTCGGGAGACTTACGCCCTTTTCTTGAGCTCTAAAATGGGAATAAGTCTCCCGAAACATATCAGCCTACCTCATTAAATGCCAAGTGATGGGAGACCCTTAATGAGGAAGGCTGAAGCGTTTCAGGAGACGTACTACCTTCTTCTTGAGCTCTGAAGGGAGTACGCCTCCCGAAATGCGTCAGACTACCTCATCAAGGGTCTCCCGGCACTTTGGACCCTCAGCAATGATTCCTGGTCTCTGTTTTAATCTCCTCTGATTTCTGAGCATGCACTTTTATGCATTTTAATAAACTCGTGTCTCCCCGCGGTAACGCACGAAGAGAGCGCACCCTGTTTTTGCTTTTCTTCACCAGTACCAAGGTTTCCCGATCTGAATAGGGGAGTACGTCTCCCAAAATGCGTCAGCCTACCTCATTAAAGGCCAAGTGACGGGAGACCCTTAATTAGGTAGGCTGACAAGTTTCGGGAGACTTACGCCCTTCTACTTGAGCTCTGAAGGGCGTACGTCTCCCGAAACACGTCAGCCCTCCTCATTAAGGGTCCAAGTGATGGGAGACCCTAAATGAGGTAGTCTGACGTGTTTCGAGAGATGTACTCCCTTCTTCTTGAGCTCTAAAAAGGGGGTTCATCTTCCGAAACGCGTCAGTACCTCATTAAGGGTCCAAGTGACAGGAGACCCTTAATGAGGAAGGTTGAAGTGTTTCAGGAGACGTACTCCCTTCTTCATGAGCTCTGAAGAAGGGAGTATGTCTCCCGAAATGCGCCAGTTTACCTCATTAAGGGTCCAAGTGACGGGAGACCCTTAATTAGGTAGGCTGACGCGTTTTGGGAGATGTACTCCCTTCTTCTTGAGCTCTGAAGAGGGGATTACGTCTCCCGAAATGCACCAGCTGCCTCATTAAATGCCAAGTGACGGGAGACCCTTAATGAGGAAGGCTGACGTGTTTCGGGAGATGTACTACCTTCTTCATGAGCTCTGAAGAAGGGAGTATGTCTACGGAAACGCACCAGACTACCTCATTAAGGGTCCAAGTGACGGGAGACCCTTAATTAGGTAGGCTGACGCATTTTGGGAGATGTACTCCCTTCTTCATGAGCTCTGAAGAAGGGAGTATGTCTGCCGAAATGCGCCAGGCTACCTCATTAAGGGTCCAAGTGACGGGAGACCCTTAATTAGGTAGACTGACGCATTTTGGGAGATGTACTCCCTTCTTCTTGAGCTCTGAAGAAGGGAGTACGTTTCCCGAAATGCCCCAGTCTACCTCATTAAGGGTCCAAGTGATGGGAGACCCTTAATTAGGTAGGCTGACGCGTTGCGGGAGACGTACTCCCTTCTTCTTGAGCTCTGAAGAAGAGAGTACGTTTCCCAAAACGCGCCAGTATACCTCATTAAGGGTCAAAGTGACGGGAAACCCTGAATTAGGTATCTGGCGCGTTTCGGGAGACATACTCCCTTCTCCTTGAGCTCTAAAGAGGGAGTACATCTCCTGAAACGTGTCAGCCTACCTCATGGGGAATTGATGATTGAAGTCTCACCCTGAAAATGGCAGAAAGCTGCTGCAGCTTCCAGGGAATGTGTTGTGAAGATGACAATGTGCAACTTAAAACACAGAACAGAACTGGATGCAGGAGTGGACAAAAAGGGCAAGTCTGGAGTTCAGCTTTAAGTCTCCGGCTCACTGCGCAGCACAGGTAAGCGACATTAATGATCCAGATCTGGGCGGTGAGCACAGCGGGCTTCATCCAGGATCCATTCTAATGAGGTTCAGCATGGAAGGAACAAGCACAGCGCCAAGCAGTTCTACGCCGGGGATACACTGCCAATTAAAAGGGAAACCGTGTGCATGAATCAAACACGACACACACGATGCGGCCTGTCACTGGCATTAATGCAGCTTACCGATTCTCAGATGTGGCGGCTACATTTGTTTTCTTTTTTAGGCTTTCTTATCTTTATAATCACCAGGTGATCCAGCCAAGAAGTCTGTTGTTTTTCAACAGAACAAACTGTGCTGCAGGTATAGCAGTAGGAGGGTTGAGACAAACTGTTGACCACTAACAGGGGTGCTTACAAGGATTAGCTTTTGAACAAAAGCAAAAAACAGGGAGTGCTCTCTTCCTGCATTACCGCGGGGAGACACGAGTTTATAAAAATGCATAAAAGTGCATATTTACAAACCAGAGGAGATTAAAACAGAGACCAGGAGTCAGTGGTGATGGTCCAAAGTGATGGGAGACCCTTAATGAGGAAGGCTGACGCGTTTAGGGAGATGTACTCCCTTCTTGAGCTCTGAAAAGGAAGTACGTCTCCCAAAATGTGTCAGCCTACCTCATTAAGGGTCCATGTGACAGGAGACCCTTAATTAGGTAGGCTGTGACGGGAGACCCTTAGTTAGGTAGGCTGACACGTTTCAGGAGACATACTCTCTTCTTGAGCTCTGAAGAAGGTAGTACGTCTCCCGGAACGCATCAGCCTACCTCATTAAGGGTCCAAGTGACAGGAGATCCTTAATGAAAAAGGCTGACCTGTTTCGGGAGACGTACTACCTTCTTCTTGAGTGCTGAAGGCAGTACGTCTCTTGAAACGCGTCAGTCTACCTCATTGACGGTCCAAGTGACGGGAGACCCTTAATTAGGTAGGCTGATGCGTTTTGGGAGATGTACTCCCTTCTTCTTGAGCTCTCAAGAAGAAGCGCTGTTTTTCTTGTTATCATTAACAAATACCATACCACTTATTTAGCACCACAAAATTATAATTGGCTCTGTATTCTCTGAAAGGAGAGGTACTGGGAGGTGGGTAGGGGGTGGAACCGAGTGACGGTGCTTGGAGGTGGGTAGGGGGCGGAACCGAGTGACAGCGCTTGGAGGTGGGTAGGGGGTGGGACCGAGTGACAGTACTTGGAGGTGGGTAGGAGGTGGAACCGAATGACAGTACTTGGAGTGGGTAGGAGGTGGAACCGAGTGACGGTGCTTGGAGGTGGGTAGGAGGTGGAACCGAGTGACAGTACTTGGAGGTGGGTAGGGGGTGGAACCGAGTGACGGTGCTTGGAGGTGGGTAGGGGGTGGAACCGAGTGACGGTGCTTGGAGGTGGGTAGGGGGTGGAACCGAGTGACGGTGCTTGGAGGTGGGTAGGGGGTGGAACCGAGTGACGGTGCTTGGAGGTGGGTAGGGGGTGGAACCGAGTGACGGTGCTTGGAGGTGGGTAGGGGGTGGAACCGAGTGACGGTGCTTGGAGGTGGGTAGGGGGTGGAACCGAGTGACGGTGCTTGGAGGTGGGTAGGGGGTGGAACCGAGTGACGGTGCTTGGAGGTGGGTAGGGGGCGGAAACGAGTGAAGGTGCTTGGAGGTGGGTAGGGGGCGGAAACGAGTGACGGTGCTTGGAGGTGGGTAGGGGGCGGAAACGAGTGACAGTGCTTGGAGGTGGGTAGGGGGCGGAACTGAGTGACAGTACTTGGAGGTGGGTAGGGGGTGGAACCGAGTGACAGCGATTGGAGGTGGGTAGGGGGCGGAACCAAGTGACAGTGCTTGGAGGTGGGTAGAAGGTGGAACCGAGTGACAGTGCTTGGAGGTGGGTAGGAGGTGGAACTGAGTGACGGTGCTTGGAGGTGGGTAGGTGGCGGAACTGAGTGACAGTACTTGGAGGTGGGCAGGGGGTGGAACTGAGTGACAGCGATTGGAGGTGGGTAGGGGGCGGAAATGAGTGACAGTGCTCGGAGGTGGGTAGGGGGTGGAACCAAGTGACAGTGCTTGGAGGTGGGTAGGAGGTGGACCCGAGTGACAGTGCATGGAGGTGGGTAGGGGGCGGAAATGAGTGACAGTGCTCGGAGGTGGGTAGGAGGTTGGTAGGAGGTGGAACCGAGTGACAGCGCTTGAAGGTGGGTAGGGGGCGGAACTGAGTGACAGTGCTTGGAGGTGGGTAGGGGGCGGAACCGAGTGACAGCGCTTGGAGGTGGGTAGGGGGCGGAAACGAGTGACAGTGCTTGGAGGTTGGTAGGGGGCGGAAACGAGTGACAGTGCTTGGAGGTTGGTAGGGGGCGGAAACGAGTGACAGTGCTTGGAGGTTGGTAGGGGGCGGAAACGAGTGACAGTGCTTGGAGGTGGGTAGGGGGCGGAACTGAATGACAGTGCTTGGAGGTGGGCAGGGGGTGGAACCGAGTGACAGTGCTTGGAGGTGGGCAGGGGGTGGAACCGAGTGACAGTGCTTGGAGGTGGGTAGGGGGTGGAACCGAATGACGTGCTTGGAGGCTGGTAGGGGGTGGAACCGAGTGACAGGGCTTGGAGGCGGGTAGGGGGTGGAACCAAGTGACAGGGCTTGGAGGCGGGTAGGGGGTGGAACCGAGTGACAGTGTTTGGAGGTGGGTAGGAGGTGGAACCAAGTGACAGTGCTTGGAGGTGGGCAGAGGGGCGGAGAGAAGTAATGACTCAGAAGGGATGAGACCTGTGCAACACCCACCATTTTATTCTCCGGGGTCTCTGCTGCTAAATATATATAATGTAGTTTTCTAGGAAAAAAAAAAAAAAAGATGGTTTTTACATGTAGGAGAGAAAAGGTCACAATCGGCCCGGACTGGAACTTGTTGATCCAGATTTCCCCTTTGTATATTGGACATTGTAGGAACCGGCAGCATGGGGCCCCTGCGACCAAGAAGCGGCACCACGACGGAAGCGCGGCTCGTAGCCGAGGAATATCTGTATGATCTATAGGCTTGCCGCAATGTAGGTGTAATAAAAAATGATGAAAGCATGAAGGATATGCCAGCGTGTCTCCGGAGGAAACTTAACTGGTATGAAAAGATTAACCTTTCCAGGTCCCATCTGGTAGAGAAGGGAAAAAAAATGAATAATCTGTCTTTATGCAGACAGGAGCCCCCCTGGGATCCGTCACCGAGGCGTACAGTCCCGTCACATCCCGGGAAGGGAACTTTTACAAGGCAATATCCAGGCAGCGGATACAGCAGAAGTATTAAAGATACAGTCCCAATAAAGCGGGAAAAGCAAATCCTGAGATATCAAGGTCCCTCCAGTCCCTCCGGACAGTCGGGTGGTCTGAGAACCCCGGACTCTGATGCTGAGGAATAGATTCACAAATACACCCACAGCAGACTCCTCGCTCTCTCTCACGATACAAAAAAATGAGAGGATACTGAGCCACCAATGAAATTTAAGCCTGCTTTGGCAATACAGGAGGCAGAGAAAGAGGACGTCACATGACACAAGCTTTAGGAAGCACACTCCCACTGACCATGTGAGGTTCTCTGTGAATTGTGGCTGCAGTGGGTGACAGCAAACACACATGGAGGTGAACCTTCTGAGTAGGTTTACATAGAGTACAGCTGTTCTGTATGTATAGACATGCTAAATGACTGGGGGGGGGGTGATCTGAAGGGGGGCAGAAGACACTACTGTGGGGGTGATCTGAAGGGGGGCAGAAGACACTACTGTGGGGATGATCTGAAGGGGGGCAGAAGACACTACTGTGGGGGTGATCTGAAGGGGGGCAGAAGACACTACTGTGGGGGTGATCTGAAGGGGGGCAGAAGACACTACTGTGGGGGTGATCTGAAGGGGGGCAGAAGACACTACTGTGGGGGTGATGCGAAGGGGGCAGAGGAAACTACTGTGTGGAAGAGAGGGGAAGAAGACACTACTGTGGGGAAGAGGGGGGGGAGAAGACACCACCGTAGGGGGTGATGTGAAGGGGACAGAACACACTACTGTGGTGGGCAGAGTACTGTTGGGGGGGGAGGACGATATGGAGGGGGGCAGAGGACACTACGGTGGGGAGTGATGTCAAGGGGGCAGAGGACACTACTATGTGGAGGGGGCACAGGGGCAGAGGACACTACTGTGGCAACGGTGGGGGGCAAATGGAGAACACTACTGTGGGGGGCGATGAGAAGGGGGAAGAGGACATTGCTGTAGGGTGGCCGGTTGCAGAGTAAATGACTGGGGGGGGGGGGAATTATGTGAAGGGGGGCAGAACACACTACTGTCAGGGGAGGGAGGAGAAGACACTACTGTGGGAAGGGGTGACAGCAGAGGACACTACTGTGTTGGGCAGAGTACATTACTGTGGAGGAGGGGGGGGGGATTGTGTGAAGGGAGCAGAGGACACTACTGTGTTGGGCAGAGTACATTACTGTGGGGGGGGGGGGATGGTGTGAAGGGAGCAGAGGACACTACTGTGGAGGGTAGAGTACGTTATTGTGGTGGGGGAGTTGTGAAGGGGGCATAAAACACTACTGTGGGGGGAAGAGGGGAGAAGACACTACTGTGGGGGGCAGAGACAGAGGACACTGTGGGGGGTGATGAGAAGGGGCAGAGGACATTACTGTGGGGGGGTGATGAGAAGGGGCAGAGGACATTACTGTGGGGGGGTGATGTGAAGGGGCAGAGGACATTACTGTGCAGGGCAGAGTAAATAACTGTGGGGGGATGATGTGAAGGGGGGAGAAGACACTACTGTGGGGGGTGATGAGAAGGGGCAGAGGACATTACTGTGGGGGGGGGGGGTGATGTGAAGGGGGGAGAAGACACTACTGTGGGGGGCAGAGACAGAGAACACTACTGTGGGGGGTGATGAGAAGGGGCAGAGGACATTACTGTGGGGGGGTGATGTGAAGGGGGGAGAAGACACTACTGTGCGAAGGGGTGGCAGCAGAAGACACTACTGTAGGGGGCAGAAACAGAGGACACTACTGTGGGGGGAAAAGACACTACTGTGGGTGGGGGGGGGGGGTGATGTGAAGGGGGCAGAGGACACTACTATCTGGAGGGGGCACAGGGGCAGAGGACACTACTGTGCGGGGGGGAGTTGTGAAGGGGGCATAAGACACTATTGTGGGGGGCAGAGACAGAGAACACTACTGTAGGGGGTGATGAGAAGGGGCAGCGGACATTACTGTGGGGGGGATGATGTGAAGTGGGGCAGAAGACACTACTGTGGGGGGGGAGAAGACACTACTGTGGAGAGTGGGAGGGGGCACAGGACACTACTGTAGGGGGGGGAGAAGATACTACTGAGGAGTGGGGGAGGGGGCACAGGACACTACTGTGATACACTATGTGTTGTTCATGCCATCTTTTTGCTGGGGGCTTGATAGGTTTTTGGGGGTTTTTTTTTAGGGGGGGGTGGGGGGGTTTACAGTCCGTTGCCCCTTCGGGATCTCTGATTTTCACCATGTTGTCCAGGTAGATTTCCACTTCTGAAAGGTTGCGTACCCCTGATTTTGGCCTTTTTAGCATAGGCGCACTACAGCAAATGCCCGTACAAGGGCGGTGCCCAGAGTTCCGTGCAGCAGCTGCATTTTGTAAGCGGTGTGGGAGCGAGGCCCCGAGTGCACACTGCGACATGAACAGGATTGCCGGCACTGAGAAGCACGGAACACCTATACATCCCCATGCAGGCAGACATGGCCCTCGGAGGGATGTGCATTGTAGTACACCATCTCTAACAGATCGGAGGATCATCCCTCCACAGATCATCATCCGGTGTAGACATTGCTGCAGTATGCAGCTTCAATCGGGATATATTCTCCCTACGTCAGACATCTGCCGGTGAGCTAGATCTGCGCAACACAACTCCGAATAATCGTTTGCTGAAATACCCGAAACAATCTGTCTGAAATATCGACTGGCCATTAGACACGGCGGGGATATTTATAGTGTTTGCCTGTCCCGGGGAGATGATAAATCCACAACGTCTCTGTGAACAATCGGCGTCCAGGAAAATCCACTGGTTCATCGGTTATCAGAGCGTTCCGCTTAGAGAATGGCGTGACTACACATGGCAATGAGGAGCGGGAACAAACACGCGTGTCACTGATCAGGATGAAAGGTATTATCTGTCGGAAACGTTCCGTCTCCGGCGTTAAACGTACTCAGTGATCTGCCTCTCCGCCCGTCCTGCCGGCTTACATATGTGCGGATGGCAGATCACATCATACAGATGACAGCCTACAGATGTTCCGGGAGGGCGCCATTCAAGTGTGCCTCCAGCAAAATCCATGTTCATGCTGTATACAGTGCAGTCTTCACGGGACTGAGATTGAGCTCTGCAGTCACTTTTGCAGCAGCGGTTTTTCTTATTCCGGATCACAATCCTGTACAATGTCCTTTTGTCACTTTCGATCAGATGACCACGGAGATCGCGCTTATGCTCATCAGACGACCGTTTCCCGTTTTGCCATCATAACCTCTGGTACTGGACCTCGCCACACGGCAAACAAACTGACAACTTTTGGCTTACTTTACATAGGCTATCCCCCCCCTCCAGTCCATCATGAATGCTGCTGCCAGGCTCATCCACCTCACCAACCATTCAGTGTCTGCTACCCCTCTCTGCCAATCCCTCCACTGGCCTCCACTCAGTGTCCTCCATCCCTCTCTGCCAATCCCTCCACTGACCTCCACTCAGTGTCCTCCACCCCTCTCTGCCAATCCCTCCACTGGCCTCCACTCGGTGTCCTCCATCCCTCTCTGCCAATCCCTCCACTGGCCTCCACTCAGTGTCCTCCATCCCTCTCTGCCAATCCCTCCACTGACCTCCACTCAGTGTCCTCCACCCCTCTCTGCCAATCCCTCCACTGGCCTCCACTCAGTGTCCTCCATCCCTCTCTGCCAATCCCTCCACTGACCTCCACTCAGTGTCCTCCACCCCTCTCTGCCAATCCCTCCACTGGCCTCCACTCGGTGTCCTCCATCCCTCTCTGCCAATCCCTCCACTGGCCTCCACTCGGTGTCCTCCATCCCTCTCTGCCAATCCCTCCACTGACCTCCACTCAGTGTCCTCCACCCCTCTCTGCCAATCCCTCCACTGGCCTCCACTCAGTGTCCTCCATCCCTCTCTGCCAATCCCTCCACTGACCTCCACTCAGTGTCCTCCATCCCTCTCTGCCAATCCTTCCAGTGGCCTCCACTCAGTGTCCTCCATCCCTCTCTGCCAATCCCTCCACTGGCCTCCACTCGGTGTCCTCCATCCCTCTCTGCCAATCCCTCCACTGACCTCCACTCAGTGTCCTCCACCCCTCTCTGCCAATCCCTCCACTGGCCTCCACTCAGTGTCCTCCATCCCTCTCTGCCAATCCCTCTACTGGCCTCCACCCCTCTCTGCCAATCCCTCCACTGGCCTCCACTCAGTGTCCTCCATCCCTCTCTGCCAATCCCTCTACTGGCCTCCACCCCTCTCTGCCAATCCCTCCACTGGCTTCCAGTCAGTGTCCTCCATCCCTCTCTGCCAATCCCTCCACTAACTTCCACTCAGTGTTCTCCACCCCTCTCTGCCAATCCCTTTACTGGCCTCCACCCCTCTCTGCCAATCCCTCCACTGGCCTCCACCCCTCTCTTCCAATCCCTCCACTGACATCCACTCAGTGTCCTCCACCCCTCTCTTCCAATCCCTCCACTGACATCCACTCACCCAATGTATTCAATTCAAAATACTAACAATAACTTACAAAGCCATGCACAACTCTGCCCTCAGCTACATCACCAACCTGGTCTCAAAATATCAACCAAACCGCTCTCTTCGATCCTCCCAAGACCTTCTGCTCTCTAGTTCCTGTGTCACCTCTTCCCATGCTCGCCTCCATGACTTCTCCTGAGCCTCTCCCATCCTATGGAACTCCCTACCCCAATCTGTCCGACTTATCTCCTAATCTATCCACCTTTAGATGATTTCTGAAAATCTTTTTCTTTAAAAAAGTCTATCCTGCTTCTACCTAGTAAGCTGACATTTATTTCCTCTATCAGCCCATCCCCCCCCACAGCTATTACTTTTTGTATCACTCAACCCCTCTAGACAGATCGATAGACAGACAATGAATGGGAAAAATCCAGCAAGTTGAAACCTCTTAATTGAGACTTAAAGAGGAACTACACCCAAAAGGGGAAGCTCCGCTCTAAAGACTGGGCCCCCACTCACCTTTGGGGAGCAGGGGGGACCAGGTACCCGCTCCCACTTTCCCACTTCCACTGCGATCACCTAGGCGATCAGAAGCAGAAGTTGTCCTCCCTCCCCGTAGTCTTGTGGGACACGTGACAGGCCCCAGAAGACTACGGGACCATTCGCAAAGCGCAGCGTTACTCGCGCATGCACAGTCAGCTCCCAGCTGTGAAGCTACAAGCTGGGAACACAGGGCAACTGGTGAAACGGGCTGCGAAGGGGACACCGCGGGATCAAGGGACAGGTAATACCTTCAGTAAACAGGGAGCCAAATCTTTGCTCCCTTTAACAAGACCGGAGGACGAAACGCGTCAGTGGCACTCTAAAGAATGATGGTTTGGTCCATGATACAGTTAAATTAGAATAAACAATTGCGAAATCCTCAGCATTTCAAGACATCAAACAGCAGATCTCGTACCTGATGTTGACCAAGGCATGGGTCACCTTGCTGGCAGGTTCCTTCCACTGTCCTGCATTAGTAGAAAGACGAAGCACTGGAAAAGAAAAAAGGCTCATGTAAATGAGAAGTGAATGTTAGTTCAAGGAACAAAGTGCGCATGGAAATTCATTTTTTTCAGGATTTTATCTGTGAGGGAGAAATTGCTGATTGCTCAAGGAACCCCTATCAACCTCTGGAGGAACCCTATGATTCCATGGAACCCTGGTTGAGAAACCCTGACCTAGCTGATCTTTTGTTGTGACCTCAGGTTGCCTCTTGACCAAGATTCTGCTTCCTTCCTAGTGTGACCTCATCCTTTTTCCTGACCATGATTTTACATTCCTCCCTGCCTGCTATCTGCCTTCCCGGTTGTTGACCTCCATCAGTCTTCGACCATGCTTCCAGTGTGACATGGGTGTGACATGGGTTCTGGTGAGTCAGGAAGTGGCTGTCCCTGCTACTTGATCCCTGAACCTGTTTCTTAGATCCGATTTCCCATTGCTGACCCAGCCTGTGCTTGGACTTGTCTCCCTCTGCCGGCCTACTATTAACCTTGGGCTAGTTCTTGACCATGGCATGTCTCTGATTTCCAGTTCTACCTGGGATAGTTCCTGACTACAGCTTACCTCTGTACCTTCTCCACCTTTTCAACACAGAGGAACTCTTGAAATAACTTTCCAGTTGCAGAGAACCCCTGCTAAAAATTACTACATCTACAACTCCTGATACGTTAGCAAGAATGCTCCTTGTCATCATTGGGAGGAATTCCCACCTTACAGACAGCTAAAAGGATCAATGGTGTCAGTGGGAAGTTATCAGAGAGAGAGAAATTGCTCATTGCTAAAGGAACCCCTAGCAACCTCTGGAGGAACCCTATGATTCCATGGAATCCTGGTTGGGAAACCCTGACTGAGCTGATCTTTTGTTGTGACCTCAGGTTGCCTCTTGACCAAGACTCAACTTCCTTTCCAGTGTGACCTCATCCTTTTTCCTAACCATGATTCTACATTCCGCCCTGCCTGCTAACTGTCTTCCCGGTTGCTGGCCTCCACTTGCCTTGGACCATGCTCATTGCTCAAGAAACCCCTAGCAAGCTTTGGAGGAACCGTATGATTCCATGGAACCCTGGTTGAGAAACCCTGACCTAGCTGATCTTTTGCTGTGACCTCAGGTTGCTTCTAGATCAGGATTCTGCTTCCTTCCCATTGTGACCTCATCCTTTTTTCTGACCATGATTCTACATTCTGCCCTATCTGCTTCCCCAGTTGCTGACCTCCACCTGTCTTGGGACAAGCTTGCAGTCTGGTGTGGGTTCTGGTGAGTCAGGATGTGGCTAACCCAGCTACTTGAAACCTGGTCCTGAGATCTGCTTTCCCATTGCTGACCCAGCCTGCCCTTGGACTTGTCTCCCTCTGCCTGCCTGTCATTGCACTTGGCTAGTGTTTCAGCCAGTCATAGTTCCAGTCTGCTCCTCAGTGGGACCCTTGCCTCGGTTCCTCGGTGATATCTCCTGTGGTCTACATGAGCACCTTTCTGCCAAGTCACCTACCAGAAGGTAAGTACCTGGGGGCTGGGCCCTCAGGGAATGAAAGGGCACAGAGTGCCACAGATGCTGTTACTATTCCAGGGGTGTTTGGACCAGAGTTATAAGGGAAGCCATCCCCTTCAGGTACGTGATACGTGAGAAATAAACTCAGCAGTTTATGAAGTTCAGCGACGGAGGTGAATGTCACAATGTCAGATGGGTAAAAATGTGGAGCTGGCACAAGATTTACCAGCATTTTCGGAGCTCACATAGACAGGCTCTCGTTTCCCGGCTTTTGAAACGCACATCAGTCTCAGATCTGTACTTTTTTACTTCAATGGTGCCATGTGGATGGCATTTCTGAGGCTGCGGCTGACCTGGTTTGAGTTGAGTTTCTTTGAATGTGGCAGATGCTCTGGAAATGTTTGCATTGAAGTCAAAGGAAGCCAATTACTGCTTTTGTTTCCAAACGCATGCGCCTTAAAGCTCAAATTGAATGCAAAAAGGCAGCAAAAAGGCAGAGCCCCTTGACCTGAACACCTTCATTGGAAAACATCATTTAAAGTAGAACTCCAACTATATATTTTATTTCTGTGGATTCCCCATCCTTCTATATACACTTCTGATCTGCACGCTCCAACACGGTCCCAGACTTCCTCCCTCTGTCCAGCGCCGGCAGTGTTCTTCAATCAGAATTATTTATTACAGGCACTTATATAGTGCAGATCATTTACTCATTCCTTTAGATATTGTATTGATCAGTCCCTGTCCTCAGGGAGCTTACAATCCAAGGTCCCTATCACACATACATAAACATACTCTGGTAAGTTCTGCACAGGAGGTAATTAACCTACCAGCATGTCTTTGAAGTGTCCCCGATCCATCTGCTAATAGAGGAGAGCCTTAGGAGCAAGCTGTCATGCTCAGCTTAGTGGGTATTGCTAGAGTCTTTTTTTTTTTTTTTTGGGAGGGTGCATGTGATCAGCACAGGGCCAATCAGCACTGTCCAGACAGAGAGTCAGGGATTATACAGACTCATAGGACAATCGGGGGAGAATGAAAAGCCTGCCTACAAGCTTTAACCAGCGTTCTGCTGGACACTGATAGAAGTCACAAGACTGCTATATACTGCTGATATTTAGCAGTTTATTTTTACTAAAATAATTGCTTTTCCATGTTCTGTGTGGGCCCAAAGGGTCAATATTTTGTGTGGCCACCATTATTTTTCAGCATTGCCTTAACCCTCTTGGGCATGGAGGTCACCAGAGCTTCACAGGTTGCCACTGGAGTCCTCTTCGACTCCTCCATGACGACATCACGGAGCCGGTGGATATTAGAGACCTTGCGCTCCTCCACCTTCCGTTTGAGGAATCCCCACAGATGCTCAGTAGAGTTCAGGTCTGGAGACATGCTTGGCCAGTCCATCACCTTTACCCTCAGCTTCTTTAGCAAGGCAGTGGTGGTCTTGGAGGTGTGTTTGGGGTCGTTATGTTGGAATACTGCCATGCGGCCCAGTCTCTCAAGGGAGGGGATCATGTTCTGCTTCAGTATGTCACAGTACCTGTTGGCATTCATGGTTCCCTCAATGATCTGTAGCTCCCCAGTGCTGACAGCACTCATGCAGCCCCAGACCATGACACTCCCACCACCATGCTTGACTGTAGGCAAGACACACTTGTCTTTGTACTCCTCACCTGGTTGCCGCCACACACGCCTGACACCATCTGGACAAAATCAGTTTATGTTGGTGTCATCAGACCACAGGACATGGTCCCAGTAATCCATGTCCTTAGTCTGCTTGTCTTCATCAAACTATTTGCGGGCTTTGTTGTGCATCATCTTTAGAAGAGGCTTCCTTCTGGGATGACAGCCATGCAGACCAATGTGATGCAGTGTGCGGCATATGGTCTGAGCACTGACAGGCTGACCCCTCACCCCTTCACCCTCTGCAGCAATGCTGGCAGCACTCATACGTCTATTTCCCAACGACAACCTCTGGATATGACGCTGAGCACGTGCACTCAACTTCTTTGGTGGACCATGGCGAGGCCTGTTCTGAGTGGAACCTGTCCTGTTAAACCTCTGTATGGTCTCGGCCACCGTGCTGCAGCTCAGTTTCAGGGTCTTGGCAATCTTCTTATATCCTAGGCCATCTTTATGTAGAGCAACAATTCTTTTTTTTTTAGATCCTCAGAGTTCTTTGCCATGAGGTGCCATGTTGAACTTCCAGTGACCAGTATGAGAGAGTGAGAGCGATAACACCAAATGTAACCCACCCGCTCCCCATTCACACCTGAGACCTTGTAACACGAACGAGTCACATGACCCCGGGGAGGGAAAATGGCTGATTGGGCCCAATTTGCACCTTGTCACTTAGGGGTGGACTCGCTTTTGTTGCCAGCGGTTTAGACATGAATGGCGGTGTGTTGAGTTATTTTAAGGTGACAGCAAATTTCCATGTTATACAAGCTGTACACTGACTACGTCACATTGTAGCAAAGTGTCATTTCTTCAGTGTTGTCACATGAAAAGAGAGAATCAAATGTTTACACAAATGTGAGGGGGGGGGCTCACTTCTGGGTAGATACACAGTTAGGTCCATATACCAGTATATTGGGACATAAGCACATTTTTAGTTTTTTTCAGGTATTTACCAATGGATATGGGCTGAAAGTGCATACTCTCAGGTTTAATTTGAGGTTATGTACATCCAAATTGGAGGAAGGGTTTAGGAATTACAGCTCTTAAGAAACCAATTCCCCCTTTTTTCAAGGGACCAAAAGTAATTGGGACAAATGAATATAATCATAAATAAAATGTTGGTTTTTAATATTTTGTTGAGAATCCTTTACTGGCAATGAAGTCTGGAACCCATGGACATGACCCAAGACTGGGTTTCCTCCTTTCTGATGCTTTCCCTGAAGTCTGGAACCCATGGATATGAACAAAGACTGGGTTTCCTCCTTTCTGACGCATTTCCTGAAGTTTGGAACCCATGGACATGACCCAAGACTGGGTTTCCTCCTTTCTGATGCTTTCCCTGAAGTCTGGAACCCATGGACAAGACCAAAGACTGGGTTTCCTCCTTTCTGACGCATTTCCTGAAGTTTGGAACCCATGGACATGACCCAAGACTGGGTTTCCTCCTTTCTGATGCTTTCCCTGAAGTCTGGAACCCATGGACAAGACCAAAGACTGGGTTTCCTCCTTTCTGACGCATTTCCTGAAGTTTGGAACCCATGGACATGACCAAAGACTGGGTTTCCTCCTTTCTGATGCTTTGCCTGAAGTCTGGAACCCATGGACATGACCAAAGACTGGGTTTCCTCCTTTCTGACGCATTTCCTGAAATTTGGAACCCATGGACATGACCAAAGACTGGGTTTCCTCCTTTCTGATGCTTTGCCAGGCTCTAACTGCAGCTGTCTTTAGTTGTTCTTTGTGGGTTTTTCTGCATTTAGTTTTGCCTTCAGCAAGTGAAATGCATGCTCAATTGGGTTGAGATCAGGTGATTGACTCGGCCATCGCAGAATATTCCACTTCTTTTCCTTCAAAAGCTCCTGGGTTTGTTTTGCAGTGTGTTTTGCTTCATTGTCCATCTGTACTGTGAAGCGCCATCCAATCACCTTTGCTGCATTTGGCTAAATCTGGGCTGACAGTATATCTGTAAACACGGCAGAATTCATCCGGCTGCTTCTGTCTTCTGTCACATCATCAATAACCACCAATGACCCAGTGCCACTGGAAGCCATGCATGCCCATGCCATCAGCCTGCCTCCACCCATGCCAACACACTGCCTCCACCATGTTGTACAGATAACATTGTGTGCTTTGGATCATGAGCTGTTCCAAGCCTTCTCCACACTTTGTTCTTCCCGTCATTCTGGTACAGATTCATCTTAGTTTCATCCGTCCAAAGAATGATTTTCCAGAACTGGTCCGGCTTTTTAGATGTGTTTTGGCAAAGTCTTATCTGGCTTTTCTATTCTTCAGACTTATGAATGGTTTGCACCTTGTGGTGAACCCTCTGTATTTGCACCTTGTGGTGAACCCTCTGTATTTGCACCTTGTGGTGAACCCTCTGTATTTGCTCTCGTGAAGTCTTCTCTTGATTGTAGACTTTGACAATGATACGCCCACCTCCTGTGATCATCGACCACAGTTGTCTTCCATGGACGTCCATGCCTTTTTATGTTGCTGAGCTCACCAGTGCGTTCTTCTTTCCTCAGAATGGACCAAACTATTGATTTGGACGCTCCTAATGTTGCAGCGATCTCTCTGATGGATTTGTTTATTTTTTGAAGCCTTACAATGTCTTGATTCACTTGCATGGACAGCTCCTTTGAATGCATGATGGAGGTTCACAGCAATAGATTCCAAATGCAAATCCCACACTTAGAATAAACTCCAGACCTTTTACCTGCTTAATTGATGAAGAAATGACGGAGTAGCCCACACCTGGCCATGAAACAGCTTTTGTTTCAATTGTCCAATTACTTTTGGTCCCTTGCAAAAGGGGGGGTGGCTACCCTTAACAGCTGTAATTCCTAAACCCTTCCTCCAATGTGGATGTACATAACCTCAAATTAAACCGGAGAGAGCGCACTGTCCGCCCATAGCCATTATAGAACTATAACTCGAATATGTTTTGGTAAATACCTGAAAAAAACTAAAATTAAGCTTGTGTCCAAATATATATGGACCAAACTGTGTATATATATATATCTATATATATATATATATATATGTGTGTGTATTCAGTTGTGTTCAAAATAATAGCAGTCAGACATCACTAACTGGATCAATCACTGTTTTTGGTGGAAATGATATTTCTACATGGCAAATAATTTCCTAGCAGGTGTAGTAGAGTCATAGAAATCCAACAGACCCAACAGTCATGACATGCATGCTGCTGATTCTGTGTCATTGAATCACTCATTGAAAGGGGCGTGTTCACAATAATAACAGTGTGGAGTTCTATTAGTGAGGTCATTCATTCTTTGATAAACAGGTGGCAATTATTGCCCTTATTTAAGGAAGGAAGGCAGCAAATGTTGGACATGCTGGTTACAGTGCATTTCTCTCTGAAATTCTGAGGAAAATGGGTCGTTCCAGACATTGTTCAGAAGAACAGTGTACCTTGATTAAAAAGATGATTGGAGAGCGGAAAACATATAAAGAAGTGCAGAAAATGATCGGCTGCTCAGCTAAAATGATGGCAAATGCTTTAAAATGGCCACCAAAACCTGAAAGACGTGGAAGAAAGCAAAAAACTACCATTGGAATGGATAGAAGAATAGCCAAAATGGGGCGGACTCAGCCAACAATCAGCTCCAGGAAGATGAAAGAAGGTGTGACGTTCCCTGTGAGGACTGTTACAATTAGAAGACGCCGATGTGAAGCCAAGCTATCTGCAAGAAGTCCCCGCAAAGTCCCACTGTTGGGAAAAAGACATGTGCTGAAGAGGTTACAATCTGCCAAAGAGCACATTGACCGGCCTAAAGAGAAATGGGGCAACATTTTGTGGACTGATGAAAGTAAGATTGTTCTTTTTGGGTCTAGTGGGCGGAGACAGTTTGTCAGACGACCCCCAAACACTGAATTCAAGCCACAGTACACTGTGAAGACCGTGAAGCATGGTGGTGCAAGCATCATGATACGGGGATGTTTCTCATACTACGGTGTTGGGCCTATTTATCGCATACCAGGGATCATGGATCAGTTTGAATCCATCAGAATAGTTGAAGAGGTCATGCTGCCTTATGCTGAAGAGGAAATGCCCTTGAAATGGGGGTTCCAACAAGACAACGACCCCAAACACACCAGTAAACGTGCAACATCTTGGTTCCAGACCAACAAGATGGACGTTATGGAGTGGCCAGCCCAATCCCCGGATCTTCATTCAATAGAAAACTTGTGGGGTGACATCAAAAATGCCGTTTCTGAGGCAAAACCAAGAAATAGAGAAGAACTGTGGAATGTGGTCCAATCATCCTGGGCTGGAATACCTGATCACAGGGGCCAGAAGTTGGGGGACTCCATGCAACACAGATGTACAGCAGTTCTCAGAAACAGTGCGACTACAACCAAATATTCATGAAGTCATTCAAAGGAAAGCAAAATCTTCAAACATTTCTCAGTTTATATAGTGAATGTTTGAGTTAGTAAAGAAGAATACAAACACGGCCATTTTTTTGAATCGTCTAATATTCACTTTTCTTCCATTTTTTTTAGAGGAACAACACAAATTTGATGTATTTTTCTTCATGTTGTGATTTGGAATAGAATGTGTCGTGTTCCCAATGCATTTGTGTGGATGGAAATAAAAGCTATTAGAAGGATTTTCAGCTTTATTCACTTTTTTCAACATTGCTATTATTTTGAACACAAATATATATATATTATCAACACAATGAAAAATTTGTGGGGAGGGCTAAAATGAAAAAAATAAAATGAAATTAGGGTGGGGTGGCTAAATCCTGACGTTTCATTTTAAAATCTTTTTGATAAATCTAGGAGGTGCAGGACACAAAATTTTAAAATATTTTAAAAACAATGGAGAACTTCTTCACTTCAGTCTTCAATTGACGGCGTGTAGAGCAATAAAAGCTACAATGCTTTATAACCCGAAGCCATTAGTAAAGACGATTTCTGATTGGATGCCTGGCTGTATTGCTCTTCACACCACCATAATGAGCATTCTTGTATATGTCAGACCTATTATTATACTCATCTTATATTTTTGTGAGACCGCAGGTACCTTCTCCTTCCACAGAACATAAGGCCAGGAGGTAGGCAGGGGTTCCTATGGGTATCGGAGAGGAGATATATATATATTTCCTGATCAATGCAAAGCGACTTCAGCCTGCGCCATTGTTACCATGGAAACAGGGATCTCTGTCAAGTCTAGGCCTAGTTCATGTGACATTGTGACAGTGACAAAACAAATGCTGATAACGGGATGCTGGGAGCTCAACTTTATCAGGCTGTTCAGACAGGCGGCGGTCAATACCTCATTGTTCGGGCGGCCGTCCTAATGGTTGGGCTGTTTGTTATGTTCGGGTGACATTGTTTAATGTGGACCCGCAGTGCTCACTGCGGAAGGAGACATTTTGTTACATTGTGTCTAAAATAATACATTTTGCAGCTTGCCAGACCTTAGATGTGCTGGCTGCAGTTGTTTTATTTTTTATTTTCAGGTTCTGTTCACATGGTGATCAGGTATTTTTTATTAATAAAAAATTGGTGCAGCGCTAAACAAATATCATTATATAAATGAACATAACCCTAAAACTAATAAATAAATACATATAGATATATAGATACATGCATGCAAGGATGAACCCCTTTCGATCCCCAGTGGGGGGAAACGTGACCATGTATATGATGGTTACTAAACACATGCAAAGGGACAACACACTGCAGCAAGTGATAAAAAGTGAATAAATGCAGTCCACTCCAAACAAAATTGGTGATTCTTCAGAACGTGAGAGTGCCAATAGTGCCACAATCCTACAAGGGTCTGAGTGCCTCCTCACCTCCCCGCATCGACCACAAGGGCCAATACGCCTTGATAATATATAGGGTGTAACCCTCAGATGTCAGCCGGTCACAGATCCACAGTAGATTCCACCTCATGTACTGTATTCCAAAAACCACCTCCAGCCGCTGATAATGGTGGTAATAAGCCACCAGGCGATGCTCAGAAACACAAAACAGAAACTCCCATAGCGTAATACTGTAATTTTAATTGTAAAGCATAGATACAGAGTTCCTACTCACATTTCCACATAAGATAAAAACGCATATCACAAGTCCTCATGTAGTCCTGGTACTGCGGGTGTACCTGGAGTCCCAATATGGCGCGTACGTCGGAAGTGACGTCACCGCGTACCGGAAGTGTCGTCAGGGCGTGCCAACGCGTTGCGTCACGGGTACACGTGACTTCATCAGGGTGACCCTGATGAAGTCACGTGTACCCGTGACGCAACGCGTTGGCACGCCCTGACGACACTTCCGGTACGCGGTGACGTCACTTCCGACGTACGCGCCATATTGGGACTCCAGGTACACCCGCAGTACCAGGACTACATGAGGACTTGTGATATGCGTTTTTATCTTATGTGGAAATGTGAGTAGGAACTCTGTATCTATGCTTTACAATTAAAATTACAGTATTACGCTATGGGAGTTTCTGTTTTGTGTTTCTGAGCATCGCCTGGTGGCTTATTACCACCATTATCAGCGGCTGGAGGTGGTTTTTGGAATACAGTACATGAGGTGGAATCTACTGTGGATCTGTGACCGGCTGACATCTGAGGGTTACACCCTATATATTATCAAGGCGTATTGGCCCTTGTGGTCGATGCGGGGAGGTGAGGAGGCACTCAGACCATTGTAGGATTGTGGCACTATTGGCACTCTCACGTTCTGAAGAATCACCAATTTTGTTTGGAGTGGACTGCATTTATTCACTTTTTATCACTTGCTGCAGTGTGTTGTCCCTTTGCATGTGTTTAGTAACCATCATATACATGGTCACGTTTCCCCCCACTGGGGATCGAAAGGGGTTCATCCTTGCATGCATGTATCTATATATCTATATGTATTTATTTATTAGTTTTAGGGTTATGTTCATTTATATAATGATATTTGTTTAGCGCTGCACCAATTTTTTATTAATTTTCTCATACACTTTTGGTCAAAGAGGGTGCTGGCCGCTTAGTTAGTCTTCATTCATCTGAAGCGCAGGAGGTTTTATCACAGGTATTTTTTATACTCTCAACTAGGGATGAGCTCAGGCGGGATCAGATACTAGTAGTCCAAACATGCCTGAGCAATCCCAACAAGAAGCTGCAGCCATGATCCTGGTGTCTTCTTTTTAGAGCTGGTGATACTCTCTAATGTAAAAGTGATCTGAACGGCTATACAGCCGCCAGATCACTTTTATATGTGGCAGAAAGTTCCACCCACACACCTTCACACGCAGGGAAGTGGGTACAACCAGCCTGCCCATAGATGGTTCAAATCTCGACCGGTCTCTGCTGAACCGGCTGCGATTCGATCCATCTAGGGCTGGCTTAAAGTGTTACTATACCCAGGACCCTGAATTCAGTATATCTGCTCTCCCCGGACCCCGCATTCGCTATATCCGCTCTCCCCGGACCCCGCATTCGCTATATCCGCTCTCCCCAGGCCCCGCATTCGCTATATCCGCTCTCCCCGGACCCCGCATTCGCTATATCCGCTCTCCCCGGACCCCGCATTCGCTATATCCGCTCTCCCCGGACCCCGCATTCGCTATATCCGCTCTCCCCGAACCCCGCATTTGCTATATCCGCTGTCCCCGGACCCCGCATTTGCTATATCCGCTGTCCCCGGACCCCGCATTCGCTATATCCGCTGTCCCCGGACCCCGCATTCCCTATATCCGCTGTCCCCAGACCCCGCATTCCCTATATCCGCTGTCCCCGGACCCCGCATTCCCTATATCCGCTGTCCCTGGACCCCGCATTCCCTATATCCGCTGTCCCCGGACCCCGCATTCGCTATATCCGCTCTCCCCGGACCATGCATTCGCTATATCCGATCTCCCTGGAACCCGCATTCGCTATATCCGCTCTCCCCGGACCCCGCATTCCCTATATCCGCTCTCCCCGGACCCCGCATTCACTATATCCGCTCTCCCCGGACCCCGCATTCACTATATCCGCTCTCCCCGGACCCGGCATTCACTATATCCGCTCTCCCCGGACCCCGCATTCACTATATCCGCTCTCCCCGGACCCCGCATTCACTATATCCACTCTCCCCGGACCCCGCATTAATGATTAAATACCACCAAAAGAAAGCTCTAGTTGTGTGAACAAATTGATGAAATTTTAGTTTGGGTACAGTGTTGCATGACCGCACAATTGTCATTCGAAGTGCGACAGCGCTGAAACCTGAAAATTGGCCCTGGGCAGGAAGGGGGTAAAAGTGCCCGGGATTGAAGTGGTTAATTATTTAATGTAAGTGGGAGTACACTTGACCAGCCAGTTGCACCAATCTCCTCCTCCCTTTAATATCTAGGGTGGAGCAGCGCCAAGGCTTTATTTGCACTAATAAAGTTTTTAACTGACAACACTAACCTACTTATATTGTACAAATAACGGGAATAATGGGGGAGGTTTTTGAAAAAAAAAAAAAATATATGGCAAAGGAGATTGGAACTCTGCTTTAACCCCTTCAATATCGGGCACTTCCCCCCCCCCTTTCAGTCCGGACATTTTCCCCCCCCTTCCAGTTCGGACGCTTTCCCCCCCTTCCAGTCCGGACACTTTCCCCCCCTTCCATTCCGGACGCTTTCCCCCCCTTCCATTCCGGACGCTTTCCCCCCTTTCTAGTCCGGACACTTTCACCCCCTTCCATTCCGGACACTTTCACCCCCTTCCATTCCGGACACTTTCACCCCCTTCCATTCCGGACACTTTCACCCCCTTCCAGTCCGGACACTTTCCCCCCCTTCCAGTCCGGACACTTTCCCCCCCTTCCAGTCCGGACACTTTCACCCCCTTCCAGTCCGGACACTTTCACCCCCTTCCAGTCCGGACGCTTTCCCCCCTTCCATTCCGGACACTTTCCCCCCTTCCAGTCCGGACACTTTCCCCCCCTTCCAGTCCGGACACTTCCCCCCCCCTTCCAGTCCGGACGCTTTCCCCCCCTTCCAGTCCGGACACTTTCCCCCCCTTCCTGCCCAGGCCAATTTTCAGCTTTCAGCGCTGTCGCACTTTGAATGACAATTGCGCGGTCATGCAACACTGTACCCATATGATATTTATATAATGTTTTTCGCACAAATAGAGCTTTCTTTTGCAGGTATTTAATCACCGAGTTTTTTTTTTGCTAAATAAAACAACAAAATCACCTGAAACTTTTTTTTAAAAAATGAACTTTGCTTCGCTTCTGTTATAAAATTTTGCAAATAAACAACATTTCTTCATAAATTTAGGTCAAAACGTATTCTACTACATTTCTTTGATGAAAATAATAAAAATTGAATTTGTATTTTTTTCTGGGCGAGTGATCAGGATTTTTTTTTTTTTTAAACACATTATGATTGCTAATATCGATGTATTTCATTGATCTTTGCAATCATTGTTACTGAATGAAACTGATCCATTCAGCCTTTTGTTGCGATTAGCTGTGGTTGGGCAAAGCTGATCACATGATACAGATGGGCTGTGATTGGCCCTGTCTGTATCATGTGACTGCCTTGACCGGTCACAGCTAACATAATTGTATACAATGGATGGCATGACGGGAAGCCATCCATTGTATACAATTGACGTGATCTGCTGTGATTGGTCACACTGGTCACATGACACTGGCAACAGGCCGGTGTAATGAAATGTCATCGGCAGGGACGGACTGACTATTTGGAAACTCGGGCACTGCCCGAGGGCCCGGGGTCAGTAGGGGGCCCCATGAGATGCCCCGGTACCTTTGTCATAGGCTTTTTTGAGTTTGGGCAAGGACACAGGGGCCCCATGATCCCCTATTGCCCGGGGGCCCCATGAGTTGTCAGTCTGCCCCTGGTCATCGGCTGTATCCCAGATCGCTCTGCTGCGTGGCCCTGCAGCCACGTGAGTGGCTTGTTTTGACAAGACGTCATATGTCGCCCAGTCACAACAGCGAGTGTCCCGCCCGGCCGTCAATCTGCTATAGGCCGGGCGGGAAGGTGTTCAGTCTGTTTGTTCTGTATATTCTAGCGACAGGTTCTCTTTGTCCGGTAATGTTCTGAAGTCCTTACCCATAGAGTAGAGATTGTCAAATATCTGATGCATTCGGATGATTTCGTAGTAGAGCTCATCGTAGCTGCCCGGGGTTGGAAGGAAGGTATCACCATATGTGATAAACATGTTAAACAAATTGACTACCTAAGAGAGGAAAAAAAAAAAAAAAAAAAAGATGGATTTATCATTCAGAAAAGGAAAATAAAGCAGAAGGTAGTAAAAGCTGAACATCGTTATCGAGTTTGTTATTCACCGGTCATGCTACGAGCACTGCAGAGAGAAAGAGTGTAATAGAATGTCGTCACTTCTCTGCAGTTCAGCCGTTCCTCTGGGCTACAGAAGGAAACAGCAGAGAGGATAAAGGATGCCCAGAGTGTGAAGTCACTCTCCTAGAATATCACCATTAAAGAGACCCTGTCACTCTGCCAAATCCAAATAAAAGGTAACAGTGCCTGCGGACAGTCTCCCCCCTGCCCGTCCCAGCAAGGTATACTTCTCTATTGGAGCTCCACCATGTGACTTCCCCTGGGTAAGGAGGCAGTGCTGTTATCTACTAGGGCAAGCTACTGCCATGGCCAAAAATATTGCCCCCCCCCCCCCACCCCCCCTGCATTTCTGTGCGATAATTTTATTAATTTATTTCAGGTACTTCTATAGCGCCGTCAATTTACGCAGCGCTTTACATACATATTGTACATTCACATCAGTCCCCGCCCCCGAGGAGCGTACAATCTAAGGTCTCTAACTCACACTCATACATACACATACTAGGGACCAATTTAGACAGCAGCCAATTCATCTACCAGCATGTCTTTGGAGAATGGGAGAAAACCAGAGTACCCGGAGGAAACCCACGCAAGCACAGAGAGAACAAGCAAACTCCATGCAGGTGGTGTCGTGGTTGGGATTCGAACCAAAAACCCCTAGTACTGCCAGGCGGAAGTACAATTGAAGGACCCTAACTCACACGCATACATACACATACTAGGGCCAGTTTAGACAGGAACCAATTCACCTACCAGCATGTCTTTGAAAAATGGGAGGAAACCGGAGTACCTGGAGGAAACCCACGCAGGCACAGAGAGAACATGCAAACTCCAGGCAGGTGGTGCCGTGGTTGGGATTCAAACCAACGACCCGAGTACTGCCAGGGGGAAGTGCTAACTATTTAGCCACTGTGCTGCCCAATCCCTCAAGGGGTGTACAATCTAAGGTCCCTAACTCACATTCATACATACACATACTAGGACCAATGTAGACAGGAGCCAATTCACCTCCCAGCATGTCTTTGGAGTGTGGGAGGAAAGCAGAGTACACCCACGCAGGCACAAGGAGAACATGCAAACTCCAGGCAGGTGGTGCCGTGGTTGAGATTCGAACCAACAACCCGAGTACTGCCAGGGGGAAGTGCTAACCACTTAGCCACTGTGCTGCCCAATCCCTGAAGTGTTTGGATAAGTAATGCTCCTTGTACCCTTTCCTGACATTACATAGGTGTTCCCTCATACGCCAGGTCCCCCTTCCTACATACGGGTTGTTGCAGGAACCTTCCACGTAACGACTGTTTACAGGAGATGAAAGAATTAGTGGTAGAACTTTTCTTGGTGACGTTTGAGGTCAAAGTAGTGACCTTGGTGCATCTCTTTACCCCCCTAGTTGGCAAATCATACAACGATTGCAAGGGGAAAAAACGTTAAGGTCCACAAAGAGTGAAATCTCCTTTGGGGGGGGGGGGGTAACCACATTAGGTGCAGTCTTATCCCTCAGAGCGGGAGCCCTCTGGAAAATGACCTCAGGCTTCTCTGGTAGGAAATCCTTAAGAACAGAGTCATTTTGCAGAATACTCCGATGTTGGGTGATAATGTTTCTAATTTGAAAATGCTGGACTGAGAAACTAGTAACCAATGGACAGGTCACTCAAGACTCAGTATTAACCCCTTCCAGTCCGGACGCTTTCCCCCCCTTCCAGTCCGGACGCTTTCACCCCCTTCCAGTCCGGACGCTTTCACCCCCTTCCAGTCCGGACGCTTTCACCCCCCTTCCAGTCCGGACGCTTTCACCCCCCTTCCAGTCCGGACGCTTTCACCCCCCTTCCAGTCCGGACGCTTTCACCCCCCTTCCAGTCCGGACGCTTTCACCCCCCCTTCCAGTCCGGACGCTTTCACCCCCTTCCAGTCCGGACGCTTCCCCCCCTTCCAGTCCGGACGCTTTCCCCCCTTCCAGTCCGGACGCTTTCCCCCCCTTCCAGTCCGGACGCTTTCCCCCCCTTCCAGTCCGGACGCTTTCCCCCCTTCCAGTCCGGACGCTTTCCCCCCCTTCCAGTCCGGACACTTTCCCTCCCTTCCAGTCCGGACACTTTCCCTCCCTTCCAGTCCGGACACACTCCCCCCCTTCCAGTCCGGACACTTTCCCTCCCTTCCAGTCCGGACACTTTCCCCCCCTTCCAGTCCGGACACTTTCCCTCCCTTCCAGTCCGGACGCTTTCCCCCCTTCCAGTCCGGACACTTTCCCCCCCTTCCAGTCCGGACACTTTCCCCCCCTTCCAGTCCGGACACTTTCCCTCCCTTCCAGTCCAGGCCAATTTTCACCCCCTTCCAGTCCAGGCCAATTTTCAGCTTTCAGTGCTATCACACTTTGAATGACAATTGCTCGGTCATGCAACACTGTACCCATATGAATTTTTTTAGCATTTGTTTGAGACACATACATCTTTATTGTGGTGGTATTTATTCACCACTGGGATTTTTTTTTTTTTATGCTATATAAATGAAAAAGTCCACAAATTTTGAAAAAAAAGTGTTCTTCTTATAAAATTTTACAAATAAATAATCTTTCTTCAGAAATCTTGGTCAAAATTTACTCCGTTATTTTTTTTAGTAATAAAAAAAAAATAACCCAAATTAGTTTATAACTAAAAATTATAATTTTTAAAAATGTTTTTTTTACATTTTTATTTTTTATATTAATTTTTTTTTTACATACTGTCACCCCAGTAGTACAGTTTCACCATAGTGACACTGTACTACTTGTGGGGGGTGATGAAGATTTTGTTTTTTGTTTTTTTTATACACTGATTGCTTTTACACCCATAAAGGCTGTAAAATCAATCATTTCTCCTTCTCTCTGGCTGCATTCCTGCAGCCACAGAGAAATACTTTGTGAGCTGTGATTGGTCACAGCTTGTCATGTGGTACAAGGCTGTTGTGAATAGCCCTGTACCATGTGACCTCTGTGATCATTCACAGATTTCACACGTAGTAAGCAATAATGTCAGAAGTGACATCTTTCTTACTACTCTTCATGTGATCACTGATTAGCCAATCAGTGATCACATGATTGGGACCTCACACAGAGGTCCCGTACAGCGATTGGTGTTCCGCTGTGTCTGGATCGTGGTTCTGCCCGCTCCCAGGCTAAAATGGCGGGTGCCATTTATGAACGATAACCCGCCCCTGCACTGCTCCCGTTCGGCCGTTTATATACATGGGCAGGAAGGGAAGTGGTTAACTTTACGAGGAGTAAAGACTCCCTTTGCAGCTCAGCCACCTGATTAATAGTATCATCCAAAGTACTGGCTGAGTATCCTTTTTCAAGGAATCTGCCCCTCAAGATCTCTGCTTGCGAATAGAAATCTCGTAGGTTCTGGCAATTCCGCCTAATTCTGATAAATTGGCCCTTGGGGATGTTTTTCAGCCAGAGAGGACGACGGCAGCTGTCTGTGGGAAAAAAGCTATTTTTATCCGTAGGCTCAAAATAGAACTTTCTGGTGTCATCATTAATGAGCGTTAGGTCAAGAAAATTAATCTCCTTTTGACGATATGAATGAACAATAATAAATTAAACCTCAACTTAACTGAGAGTACTGATGAAATTATGACCCCTCATCCCCTGGCCACAGAAATAGAACATCGTCGATGTATCGACGACAAAACATTCATTCGGGGCCAGTCTCTAGAATAAATTAGGTCCTCCTCCCACCGGGCCATGGAAAGGTTGGCCAGTTTGGGAGCAAATTTAGCTCCCAAGGCAAACCCCTCTGATCTGTAAATAAAACTTTTTGTTAAACCAAAAAGTAATTGTGAGACATCGTAAAATCGAATAATTTGAGTATAAAAGACTTTTGTATGTCGCTAATTTCATCTGCTTCAGTGAGGTAATATTCTGATTGGTGGGGGAAATTCCTCATCAGACACTGAAAACGATTCTGCGACTGAGCTCAGCGATGGGTGAACTTGGCGCTCTATTTCACATTTCAGTGTTTTCGGTTTGATTATATTATTCAATTACATTTATTATTATTTTTTATGATTATTTATTAAATTATAATTTATGATTTCGTGTTTCAAGTTTTATCCTCCCGGGATGTTTACTAGACTCTTGTTCGGACAGATTTCAGTGAGTTATTCCTAAAAATTACAGGCCTGCAATAAAAAAACAACACCTTTCCATTGAGAATAATGTACCGCTTTGAGCACAGAAATACCGGCATAATCAGACCGCTAGGGAGGTTAAAGTCGCGCAATGCTGAATAGCAAACACATTTCCATTGAAAATAATGTACCGCTTTGAGCACAGAAATACCGACATAATATGGTCAGTACAGTGGCTAAATGGTTAGCACTTCTGCCTGGCAGTACTGGGGGTCGTTGGTTCAAATCCCAACCACTGCACCACCTGCCTGGAGCTTGCATGTTCTCCCTGTGCCTGCATGGGTTTCCTCCGGGTACTCCGGTTTCCTCCCACACTCCAAAGACATGCTGGGAGGTGAATTGGCTCCTGTCTAAATTGGTCCCTAGTATGTGTATGTATGAATGTGAGTTATGGACCTTAGATTGTACGCTCCTCGGGGGCGGGGACTGATGTGAATGTACAATATATATGTAAAGCGCTGTGTAAATTGACGGCGCTATACAAGTATCTGTAATAAATAATCAGACCACTACGGAGGTTAAAGTAGCGCAGTGCTGAATAGCAAACAACACATTTCCATTGAAAATAATGTACCGCTTTGAGCACAGAAATACCAGCATAATCAGACCGCTAGGGAGGTTAAAGTAGCGCAGTGCTGAATAGCAAAAAGAAAATGCCCTGGTCATGAAGGGGGTAAAACCTTTCCGGAGCTGAAGAGGTAAATGACAGGTCCGCTTTACCATCGCAGAGATACGTACCATCAGAGCCAACGTAAAAATGTTGTGTCTTGCTAGCAGCACGGTCTCGTAGGACATGAGGAACTTCAACAAATTTATGAGTGCTGGAAAACAGAAAGAAAAATAGAAATTTTAATCGCAAAATATCATGGAAAATAAACAAACAGGCGCCGCAGTACGGGGCAGACGCCTAGAAATTGCTGCGGGAACAATCACAGGACAGGTTTCCATGTCTCTCTGCTGGGAAGGTGAAGTGTGAGATGGAAATGTCTCCTATCAATATTACACAGGAAATGGCTTTCTGAGCGGAACGCAGCTACACCGGGGCCGGAGTGACCTTTGCCGAGCAAAGCCCCCCCCCCCCCCTCCACCAACATATACAACGAAGACCCGAGGTGATCGGATTCTCACTGCAAACATACATTTATTTACTAGGAATGCCATGTAAGACCACCGAGGGGAGATCAGTATGGATGTCTATGCTGCCGACAGTCTCTCTCTACAAAAAGAAAATCGCCTGACGAACATTCGACCGACATAGAAAACAGCCGAACATTACGGGGTACGAATACTCGAGTGAACTGCCACAGGATGCCGGGGTACGAGGTGTCATCCTGGACCCCCGTCTGTCCTTTCAGCCCCAAATCCAATCGCTGTCCAAATCTTGTAGACTTCACCTCCGACCTTCGCGGCACCTCCGACCTCCGCGGCACCTCCGACCTCCGCGGCACCTCCGACCTCCGCGGCACCTCCGACCTCCGCGGCACCTCCGACCTCCGCGGCACCTCCGACCTCCGCGGCACCTGCGACCTCCGCGGCACCTCCGACCTCCGCGGCACCTTCGACCTCCGCAACACCTCCGCGGCATCTCCAATCTCCGCGGCACCTCCGACCTCCGACCTCCGCGGCACCTCCAAGATACACCCGTTCTTAACCTCGGAACAGGGGCGGACTGACTATTTGGGTACTTGGGCACAGCCTGAGGGCCCGGGTCAGTAGGGGGCCCCATGAGATGTCCCTGGTACCTTTCATAAAGGTCACTTTAGGCGTCCCACCTAACATAAGAGTTCTCATCAGAATCTCCATTAGAGCTCCCCTTACATCAGGATCCCAATCAGAGTTCATCCTAGCAATAGTGTATTTAGATTTTGTGCCCCCCCCCCAATGAGACAGCGAGAGAGTTCAAGAAGTGTAGGTATATATGATTCTCTCTCTCTCTCGCTTTCTCCCCCCCCTCTCTCTCTCTCCCCCTCCTCTCTCTCCTCCTCCCACTCCCCCCCCCTCTCTCTCCTCCTCTCTCTCCCCCCTTCTTTTTCTCCCTCCCTCCCTCCTCTCCCCCCCCCCCCCCCCTTCACCCCTCTCTCTCTCTCTCTCCCCCTCCTCTCTCTCCCCCCTTCCTCTCTCTCCACCACCCCCCCTCTCCCCCCCCTTCACCCCTCTAACTCTCTCTCTCCCCCCTCTCATTCTCCCTTTCAATTCCTCTCTCTTTCTCCCTCTCTCTCTGTTCCCTCTCTTTCCTTTTTCTCTTCCCTCCTTCCCTCTTCCTCAGTCCGTATGGGACCAACCCCTCCCCACCCTCAGGAAGGAGGGGGATGTGTGCAGTCCCATACGATCTGTCAGTGTGTATTCTGCTGAATGGATGACAGGAGGGAGAGCCCACAGAAGACAATACAGCTCACCTCCTCCGGGTTCTTTACTCTCCCCCTCTCCTCTCCCTGCTCCAGGCTGTCCCCTGGTCCTGGCTCATCAGCTGCTGGAGGGAGAGATACACAACCGTCGCTCTGCAACTGCCCTCCCCCACTCCCCACATCAATCTTCCTGCTGTCCGCCGCTGCTCAAAAGGTCCCTTCTTCTAGGGGGGGTGGTGTCGCCCACCTAAAAATTGCCGCCCTAGGCAAACGCCTTGTTTGCCTCGTGGTAGATACACCCCTGCATCCTAGGAGTCTCCCTTTACACAAGAGTCCTTATCAGAGTTCCCGTTTAATGTAAGAGGGTCTCTGTTTGCGATCCTTACGTAAAGCCCACTTTAGGCATCCCCCCTTTTATACACGTCTTCGTCAGAATCCCTCCTTCCATCAGAGTCCTCATCAGAGTTCCCCTTACATCAGAGTGCACCCTAGGAGTCCCCCCTTACATAAGAGTCCTCATCAGAGACCCTCTTACATTAGAAACGCCATAAGAGCCCACTAAGTCAGGATCCCAATCAGAGCCCCCTTACATAAGAGCCTCATCAGAGTCCCCCTTAGCAAATGTTTGATTTTGGAGAGAATATCGCCAACACTAATGATGTATAACACTCAGAAATTATTACTATTATACAGGATTTATATAGCGCCAGAAAGGTCTGCTCAGCGCTGTACATTACAAAGGGGGACAGAACATGAGACAGAACAATACCAATACAATACACGAGGGGTTCGAGGGCCCTGCTCCTTGGAGCTTACAATCTAGGGGATGAACCGAATAATTCTCCGTGGTCTTATATTCTGGTATATATCTTGGTATAGATCAGGGTCCGTATAAGAGTACCCCCTTACAGAACCCTCCTTACATCTAAGTCCCCATCAGAGCACCACCCCCTTTATTTCAGGGTCCCCATCAGAGTCCGCCTTCACATCCATGTTCCCATCAGAGTATCTAACATCCTATCCTATCAGAGTTCCCCCTTACATCAGGGTCTGTATAAGAGTTCACCCTTACATCAGGGTCCGTATAAGAGTGCCCTCTTACAGAACCCTCCTTACATCTAAGTCCCCATCAGAGCACCCCCCTTTATTTCAGGGTCCGTATCAGAGTTCCCCCTTACATCTGGGTCCATAGAAGAGTATCCCCTTACAGAACCCTCCTTACATCTAAGTCCCCATCAGAGCATCGCTCCCCTTTATTTCAGGGTCCCCATCAGAGCCCGCCCTTACATCCATGTCCCCATCAGAGTATCTAACATCCTATCCAATCAGAGTTCCCCCTTACATCAGGGTCCGTATCAGAGTTCCCCCTTACATCAGGGTCCGTATCAGAGTTCCCCCTTACATCTGGGTCCATAGAAGAGTACCCCCTTACAGAACCCTCCTTACATCTAAGTCCCCATCAGAGCATCGCTCCCCTTTATTTCAAGGTCCCCATCAGAGTCCGCCCTTACATCCATGTCCCCATCAGAGTATCTAACATCCTATCCTATCAGAGTTCCCCCTTACATCAGGGTCTGTATAAGAGTTCCCCCTTACATCAGGGTCCGTATCAGAGTTCCCCCTTACATCAGGATCCCCATCAGAGTTCCCCCTTACATCAGGGTCCCCATCAGAGTTCCCCCTTACATCAGGGTTCATATAAGAGTACCCCCTTACAGAACCCTCCTTACATCTAAGTCCCCATCAGAGCACCCCTCCCCCTTTATTTCAGGGTCCCCATCAGAGTTCCCCCTTATATCAGGGTCCATATAAGAGTACCCCCTTACAGAACCCTCCTTACATCTAAGTCCCCATCAGAGCACCCCCCCCTTTATTTCAGGGTCCCCATCAGAGTCCGCCCTTACATCCATGTCCCCATCAGAGTATCTAACATACTATCCTATCAGAGTTCCCCCTTATATTAGGGTCTGTATCAGAGTTCCCCCTTACATCAGGGTCTGTATCAGAGTTCCCCCTTACATCTGGGTCCATAGAAGAGTACCCCCTTACAGAACCCTCCTTACATCTAAGTCCCCATCAGAGCACCACCCCCTTTATTTCAGGGTCCCCATCAGAGTTCCCCCTTACATCAGGGTCTGTATAAGAGTTCCCCCTTACATCAGGGTCTGTATCAGAGTTCCCCTTTACATCAGGGTCCATAGAAGAGTACCCCCTTACAGAACCCTCCTTACATCTAAGTCCCCATCAGAGCACCACCCCCTTTATTTCAGGGTCCCCATCAGAGTCCGCCCTTACATCCATCTCCCCATCAGAGTATCTAACATACTATCCTATCAGAGTTTTCCCTTACATCAGGGTCTGTATAAGAGTTCCCCCTTACAGAACCCTCCTTACATCTAAGTCCCCATCAGATCACCCCCCCCCCCTTTACATCAGGGTCCCCATCAAAACCCTCCTTACATCTAAGTCCCCATCAGACTTATTTTCAGGGTCCTCATCCAAGTCCCTATCAGAGCCCCCTCCCCCCCTACTTCAGGGTCCTCATCAGAGTCACCATAGTTTGGAGACCTCAACACTAGAGCATATCTTTTTTTTTTTTTTATTGATCACTTTCCCCCTCAGTATCTCCCCACAATTCTCTGCTTTTTTTTCCATATTACACGGCATGTCAGTTGCTATGGATGTGCAAACCTGTCATTTACCGAAACTATGCAAAGTGGGTAAAAAAAACACAAAAAAAAAACAAAAACAAAAAAGAAAAAACCTTCTCTCCGATGAGGAGTTACGCAATGTAACCTTTCGTGTTCCTGTATTTCCTATCCTGTGCGGCATGCAATACGGAAGTGCTCGGCTTGTCTGTGTCCTACTTATTGATCCAGTACCCGCGGTAAAGGCGCGTCTTAATAGAAAACTGAACCGCGCGGCTTTCTGTTAATTAATAGAAGACATTGCGGTAAGCGGGGCTAAAATTAGAAAGTGTCAGGTGAAGTGATGTGAAGGCGCTCCTTCCCTTCCCCCCCCCCCCCAGAGGCAGGAATAATGACGGCATGAAAAATGGCATCAGAGGTCCCCGGCGTCTTATCTACCAAACACAGGGGAGTACATCCATCACAGGTGACCGGGTAACCGGCTCATCAGTGGCGGCACGGCCCGTCCGCCTCCATCACACACACAGATTAACCCATCAATCATCCAATAAATAGGAAGGGGGGGGCGTGTGCGAATGGTGCACCCACACAAATACACACTTAGCAAAAGTGAACGCACGCTAACATGTTTATTGCCGCTACAAACCCTATAAAATCGCAGCTTCCTAGTCCTTAGATGTGCAGGCTGCATTTTTTTTTTTTTTTAACCACTTGGCCTATACTGAGACTTCTCGTTTACTTGTAAAAATAATTACTTAGAACTCCGAAATAGTATATAAATATTTGTTGAGCGGAGGCCCCAGAGTATAAAATGGTGGGCAGCGCAATTTTTTATGTCATGCGGTACAGCGGTTTTTCAAATTTTCTGGAAAAAATGTACTTTAACTAACTCCTTCGCCGTCACACAAATATGCGGCCTCACGGAGCTGGGATTTTTTCCTGCGGGGCCGCATATTTGCGCACTTGTCTTTGTGCCGCTCGGCGCACTCCCAGCACAAAGACCGCGGTGTCACTGAGAGCCCCGGGTGCCGTTCTAACGATCGGGACCCGGGACTCCCGATTCCAGGTCACATGATTGCTGTGATAGCCTCTGATTGGCTATCACAGTGATCAGTCACTATACAGCCCCTTTGCTTTTTTCCTCTCTCTATGAATGGAGGAGAGAGATACATTGTATCATTATATACATTCCATTATACATTGTATCGTTACATACGTCCCATTATACATTGTATCGTTACATACGTCCCATTATACATTGTATCGTTATATACTGTACATCTATTATACATTGTATCATTATATACATCCTATTATACATTGTAACATTATATACATCTATTATACATTGTATCATTATATACATCCCATTATACATTGTATCGTTATATACATCCCATTATACATTGTATCGTTATATACATCCCATTATACATTGTATCGTTATATACATCCCATTATACATTGTATCGTTATATACATCCTATTATACATTGTATCGTTATATACATCCCATTATACATTGTATCGTTATATACATCCCATTATACATTGTATCGTTATATACATCCCATTATACATTGTATCGTTATATACATCCCATTATACATTGTATCTAGAGATGAGCGAATCGAACCAGGCGAACCGGAATTCGATACGAATGTCAGGAAAAATTCGATTCGCGTCGAATCCGAATATTTGCCTACTTCGGGTGCGCGAATCGGATTTTTCCCGATCAGCCGGCAAAAGTGTCCCTGCAGAGAGCTCCGCTATTTCTGACATTTCTCTGACAGTTCCTTCACATGTACAGCGGTTGAAACATTGTATCTATTAGTTTCCATTTAGGATACAGATGTTTCAACCGCTGTACATGTGAAGAAGCTGTCAGAGAACTGTCAGAAATAGAGGAACTCTGCACATACACTTTTTGCCGGTTTGGAATTCTTATTTTCATCCTACTTCTTCTTCTTCTTCATCCTCATCCTCAGAAGAGGATGAGGATGAAGAAGAAGAAGAAGAAGAAGAAGAAGAAGTAGGATGAAAATAAGAATAATTCCAAGCCGGCAAAAAGTGTATCTGCAGAGCTCCTCTATTCTGCAGATACACTTAGAGGAGCTCTGCAGATACACTTTTTGCCGGCTTGGAATTAATCTTATTTTCATCCTACTTCTTCTTCATCCTCATCCTCAGAAGAAGAGGATGAGGATGAGGATGAAGAAGAAGAAGAAAAAGTAGGATGAAAATAAGAATAATTCCAAGCCGGCAAAAAGTGTATCTGCAGAGCTCCTCTAAGTGTATCTGCAGAGCTCCGCTATTTCTGACAGTTCTGGGACATTCACTCCATACAGCGGTTGAAACATTGTATCTATTTGTTTCCATAAATGGATCCATTTATGGAAACAAATAGATACAATGTTTCAACCGCTGTATGGAGTGAGTGTCCCAGAACTGTCAGAAATAGGCTATTTCTGACAGTTCTGTGACATTCACTCCATACAGAGGTTTCAACCGCATAAATGGATCCATTTATGGAAACAAATAGATACAATGTTTCAACCGCTGTATGGAGTGAGTGTCCCAGAACTGTCAGAAATAGACAGAAACTGTCACAGAACTGTCCTTCTTCTCATCCTTCTCATCCTTCTTCTCATCCTTCTCTTCTTCTCATCCTTCTCCTTCTTCTCATCCTTCTCCTTCTTCTCATCCTTCTCCTTCTTCTCATCCTTCTCCTTCTTCTCATCCTTCTTCTCATCCTTCTCCTTCTTCTCATCCTTCTTCTCATCCTTCTCCTTCTTCTCATCCTTCTCCTTTTCCTTCTTCTCATCCTTCTCCTTCTCCTTCCTCATCTCCAAGGGCATTTAAATTAAAGGTACAGTGTTCTGCACTAATTTAAAGGCTCTCTGAAGCCTAGAAACCCTTTTTATAAGTTTACTTCGTAGCGAATTAATTTGCATCGAATCGAATTTCTTCCTGAAATTCGCCGAATCAAATTTTTGAAAAATTCGCTCATCTCTAATTGTATCGTTATATACATCCCATTATACATTGTATCGTTATATACATCCCATTATACATTGTATCATTATATACATTCCTTTATACATTGTATCGTTATATACATCCCATTATACATTGTATCGTTATATACATCCCATTATACATTGTATCGTTATATACATCCCATTATACATTGTATCATTATATACATTCTATTATACATTGTATCATTATATACATCCCATTGTACATTGTATCGTTAAATACATCCTATTATAAATTGTATCTCTCTAACTCCTGGCATAGAGAGAGAAAAAAAAAAGTTTTTTAAAAAAAAAAGATAAGTAAATAAATATTAAAAAATAAAATAAAAAATAAAGAAAAATACCTAGATCAAAGTTTGATCTAGTTCAGTGCCAGGGTTAGTGTTTGGGTCAAAGGTAAAGGTCCGGATTTAAAAAAAATGGTATCAGTTAATGTCAAGTGCGTTTTAGGTAAAAAAAAAAAAAAAAAAGACAAAAACAAAATGCGCACTATTGTTTCTGGGCTGTACTGTGGGTACAAACAACAAATAACACCCACATAGATGGTATCGCTGTGATCGCCAAGAGCTGGAGAATTTATTTTAGGTTGCTCTTTGGTGGTAGGTTATGGTAGTAACAAGAAACACACAGCTAAATAAAAAAAAATATATTTTTTTACTATTTTGGGACAGTTTTCCTTTGATAATAAAAAAAAAAATCAGGAGATATCCATTACCATTTTCCACCAAATGAAAGCCCAATTTCTCCTGAAAAAATCATGGTATAGTCCACCTGGATGTACGAAGTAGTTGTGATGATATGTACGGTTTTACTAACAGGTCAAAGTTGCAGAATTGTGCTTAGGCATTAAGATTTGTTTTACCATCAGGAGTGAAGGGGTTAAAGGAATGTTAGTGCATACAAACAATATAAAATTCCAAATTTATGTGTAATCCTGCTGTTGCAGCAATGTCATTGTGAATTCTGTAAGTACTGTTCCATTTTCTCTATTATCTTGACAATAAAATTGTTTGGATTAAAAAAAAAAAATTCCAAATTTCTTGTTCAACTATAAATGATGTTACGAGTAAATGGATACCAAACATATCACACCGTGGAGTGGCAACAAATTACATTCATTAATTACTTCCCACCCAGGCCAATTCTGGCATTTCTCATCATCATGTAAAAATCATTAATTTGCTAAAAAAAAAAAAAAAAATATTATAAATTTTATATATATATATATATATATATATATATATATATATATATATATAATGTTTGGAAGTTTTGAGTAATTTTCTAGCAGAGATCCTAGAGAATAAAATGGATGTCATTGCAAATTTTTTTATGTCACGTGGTATTTGAGCAGAAATTTTTCAAACACAATTGTTTTGGAAAAATACACTTTATTAAATAAAATTAAAACTACATAAACGAACTACATCACCGACCTAATATCCAAGTACCGCCCAGCACGCACACTCCGCTCCTCACAAGACCTCCTTCTCTCTAGTTCCCTGGTCTCCTCCTCCCATGCCCGCCTCCAGGACTTCTCCAGGGTGTCATCCATCCTCTGGAACTCCCTGCCCCAACCCATCAGATTATCACCTACTCTCCTCTCCTTTAGGCACACCCTGAAAACCCATCTCTTCAGGGAAGCCTACCCCACCCCCTGCTAAATTGCCGACCTCCTCCACTCTTCCTACCACCCCATCCCCCACAGCTATCTGCTCCTGTGCCACCATCCCCTCCCTCCTAGATTGTAAGCTCCAAAGAGCAGGGCCCTCGATCCCCTCATGTTTTGCATTGTATTGGTATTGTTCTGTCACATGTTCTGTCCCCCTTTGTAATGTACAGCGCTGAGCCAACTATCGGTGCTTTATAAATACTGTATAATAATATTTTTTTTTTTTTAAATTGCCAAACGCTTAAACCAATTAATTTACACGTATTGGTATTTTATTTTTTTTTGCAAAGACATGGAGCAGAATACATTTTGCCCTAAATTTATGGCGAAATTAGATTTTTTTTTTACTGGACATGTTTAACCATTAGCCGCCCGGCCAATAGCCGTTTGGCGGCTTGAAAAGCGCTGCAGCTTTCCGGGTCCACGCCATTTGGCGTGCTCCCGCACATGCGCCGTTTGCGCTATTGCAGAGCGGCGCAGCAGCGGGATCTGTCACCGCCCGTGCACCTCGGACACGGCCGATGACAGATCCGAGTACCGGCTCCCGTTGCCGGTACCATGTGACCTGCCGCGACCAATCACAGCAGGTCACATGACAGTTGTATACAATGGATGGCTTCATTCATGATGCCATCCATTGTATACTAGTGCCTAGCTGTGAATGGTCACAGCTAATCACATGCACATGTCATGTGATTAGCTGTGACCAAATCACAGCTAAGCACAAAAAAAAAAAAAAAAAAAAAAAAAGCTGAATGAATCGATTTCATTCAGCTAAATGCTTGCTTATAGCAAAGTAATTCTTTGCTATAAGCAAATTGTGTAAAAAAAAAAAAAAAAAAAATACTGATCACTTCCCCAAAGTAGTACAGTGTTACTATGGTAACATTGTACTATTTTGGTCATAGTAAAATATGAAAAAAAATCTTAAAAAAAATAAAAAAAAATGTAATAAAAAATTAAATATAATAAAAAAAATAAAAAAAAATTAAAAAAAAATATAATTTTTTTTTTTTTCATACTGTCACCAGTCAGTGTCCCTGTTCACCGCCATGCCAGTTATATGATGACGCTGTACTGCACTGGTGACAGTATGTAAAAAAAAAAATAGTGAAAATAATATTTTTCATTTTTTCATTTTCGGAAAAATTATGACAAAAAAATACAACTTCAAAAAACTCGCCATGCCTCTTATGAAGTACGTCCGACTGTCTACTCAGCAAAAAGGGGTCATTTGGGGATATCTGTACTATTCTGACATTCTTGGACCTCAAGAAATTAGATTGGCTGTCAGTACTTCAGGATTGATCAATATTCAGATCTATACCATAGTTTGTGAACTCTATAACTTTCCTACAAACTAAATAATACATCCTAATTTGGGTTATTTTCACCAAAGACATGTAGCAGAATACATCTCGGCCTAAATTTATGAAGAACAATTATTTATTTGTAAACTTTTATAACAGAAACAAAGAAAAATGTGTTTTTTTTTCAAAATTTTTGGTCTTTTTTTGTTAATTTAGCAAAAAATAAAAACCCCAGCGGTGATTAAATACCACCAAAAGAAAGCTCTAGTTGTGTGAAGAAAATGATAAAATTTTAGTTTGGGTACAATGTTGTATGACTGCGCAATTGTCATTCAAAGTGTGAGAGCGCTGAAACCTGAAAAATGGCCTGGGCAGGAAGGTGTAAAATTGCACGGTATTGAAACGGTTAATAGCAAAAAGTCAAAAATATCCATTTTTTTTTTTTTTTTACAAAATTGTCGCTTTTTTTGTTTATAGTGCAAAAAAATAAAAAACGTACAGGCGATCAAATGCCGCCGAAAGTAAAAAAAACAAAATCAAATTTCGTCATAAATTTAGAGCTTACACTCTCCTTGGTTCCCGTCTCCATTATTTGCTCATTGGGAAAGTCAGAGTCAAAAAAAAAAAAAGAAAAAAAAAAGTTGGATCCCGACTGGTTAGCACATTTGCTCCTGTGCCCGCTGTGCGCTGGTCTCCGGCGCTCGGATGGAGTGTTTTGCCGCGGAGAACATATGGCTGGTGGAAGCTGATTGTCTCGTCTCAGATTGATGTCATTACAGAAAACAGGCTGATTGCTGGGATTGGGGCGTGCAGAGTTTAGCGCACAATCTCGCAGTGTAATCAGGCTGGCAGGAGGCGGACGGACGGCATTGATTAGATGGAACGTAGACAAACCTAACCCGGCACACCAGGACATTAACATCTGACAACTCCAAAACTTTCTTTTTATCGTTGGTTGACCAGGCCATTTTTTGCGATAATTTCACTGACAATTGCGCGGTCATGCAACGCTGCACCCATATTAAATTTACGTCCTTTTTTCTCAACAAATACAGCTTTCTTTCGGTGGAATTTGATCGCCTCTGAGGTTTTTATTTTTTGCGCTATAAACAAAAAAAGACCGACAATTTTGAAAAAAAAAACAAAAACAAAAACAATATTTTTGACTTTTTGCTACTAAACATGTCCAATTAACCACATGCCGCCCAGCTACTGTAGAAATACGGCGGCAGGGCGGCACGGGCAGGCAAAACCACGTTTTAAAACGTGTGTTTTGTAAACAGGTAGGAGGCGCGCTGCCGCCCTGCCTGTCCCGCCGATCACAGCCGTGGATGTCAGTCACCGGGTCACAGCCGGTCGTTACCGGTTATGTCCCGGAGATGGGCGGCAATCGCTGACAGAGAGCACAGCTGCAGTAGCTGTGCTTTCTGTCAGTTCCCTGACAGCTCCAAGACAAGCTGATTGGGACAGAAGAGTTTCTCTCTCCCGATCAGCGGTGTTCCCTGCAGTACACTCCCCCACCCCGTCCCCTAGTAAAACACTCCCCTCACACAGATAACCCTTTCCCCGAATAATAAACTTAACCCCTTCCTCCCTAGTGCCATTAGTACAGTGTCAGTGGTTTTTTTTATTGCACTGATAACTGTATTGGTGTCACTGGGGATGTCAGTGACCCCAAGTCAGTACCCCCCAATGTCAGAATGTCAGCCGCAGTCCCGCCATAAGTCGCTGATCGCCGCCATTATTAGTATAAAAAAAACCTAAAAATCCCAGTATCTTTCCCGCCATTTGTAAACGCTATAACTTTCACGTAAACCAATTAATTTACACGTATTGTGTTTTTTTTGTAGCAAAGACGTCGCAGAATGCATTTTGGCAGAAATTTATGACTAAATTTGATTTTTAATTTTTTTTTTACTGGACATGTTTTATAACAAAAAGTCCAAAATAAGAAGTCGGAAGTGACGAAACGCGTCAGTACGTGACGTCAGACACAAAACCGGAAGGAGCAGCACGGCCATCTTTGATGTTGGATTTTGAATAGGATGGACGTTTATATCTACCTAAATGTAAGCAGTTAATAAATTTTGTGTTATCATTCATCTACTCCACTGAGTCTGATCTTCTCTGCCATATGAGGAGCGGGGAGGATTTCATTGGACATATCCAGAAGAGGAAAGTTGTTTATCACCTTGGAGTGTTGAAACGCCTTTGCAAGCTATAAGAGGGTAATAGCAGGTTATCCTACCAGAGTGGGGGCACCGTTTCGACTAGCGCACCTAATCACTAGTTGTATTGTTGGATTTGCTGTGAATTTCACCTGTTGGAGTGATTAACCACTTGACCTCCAGAGGATTTACCCTCCTTAATGACCACGCCTCTTTTTGCTACTCGGCGCTGCACTAATTCAACTGATAATTGCGCGGTCATGCAACGCTGCACCCAAACAAAATTTACGTCTTTTTTTTCACACAAATAGAGCTTTCTTTCGGTGGTATTTGATCACCTGTGCGCTTTTTATTTTTCACGCTATAAACAAAAAAAGGCCAACAATTTTGAAGAAAAACAATATTTTTTACTTTTCAGCTATAAAAAATATATAGTAAACTCAAAGTTGGTTATAAATTTAGGCCAAAATGTATTCTGCTCCATGTTTTTGGTAAAAAAAATGCCAATAAGTGTATATTGATTGCTTTGTGTGAAGTTATAGCGTCTACAAACTATGGTATAGATACTGCAACTTACGCCATTTTTCTGCTATACAGCGCTGCGCTAGTTTAACGGACAATTGCGCGGTCATGCAATATGGTACATAAATGAAATTTACATCCTTTTTTTCCCCCACAAATTGAGCTTTCTTTCGGTGGTATTTGATCGCCTGTGCGGTTTTTATTTTTTGCGCTATAAAAAAAAGGCTGACAATTTTGAGGGAAAAAAAACAATATTTTGGACTTTTTGCTATAAAACATGTCCAGTAAAAAAAAATGCAAAAATCAAATTTAGTCATAAATTTCTGCCAAAATGCATTCTGCGACATGTCTTTGCTAAAGAAAAACCCAAAACGTGTAAATTAATTGGTTTACGTGAAAGTTATAGCGTTTACAAATGGCAGGAAAGATACTGGGATTTTTAGGGGTTTTTTTTATTCTAATAATGGCGGCGATCAGCGACTTATGGCGGGACTGCGGCGGACATTCTGACATTGGGGGGTACTGACTTGGGGTCACTGACATCCCCAAAAACACTAATACAGTGATCAGTGCAAAAAAAAAAAAAAAACACTGACACTTTACTAATGGCACTGGGGAGGAAGGGGTTAACTTTATTTTGCAGGGAAGGGTTATCTGAGTGAGGGGCGTGTTTTACTAGGGGGCGGGGGTGTGTGTTGCACGGGACAAGGCTGATCGAGAGAGAGAAAGAAACTCTTCTTTCTCGATCAGCTCATCCTCGAGCTGACAAGGAAGTGATAGACAGCACAGCTACTGCAGCTGTGCTCTCTGTCACTGTTTACCGCCGATCGACGGGAGATAGCCGCTAAGGACCGGCTGTGACCCGGCTACTGACATCCGCGGCGGTGATCGGCGGGACAGATAGGGCGGTGGCACGGCTCGCGCGCGCGCCCCCTATTTGTTTACAAAACACACGTTTTAAAACGTGGTTTTGCCTGCCAGTGCCGCCCTGCCGCCGTATTTCTACAGTGCCTGGGTGGCATGCGGTTAATACACTTTATCACGAGTTTAGTTTTTGTGAACTTTATTCACCTAACGAGTGGGAGTATATAGGTATCTTGGATTTGAAGTGACAAATTGGATATTTATTTGGAAGATTGAATAGTGTGGACATTTTGTGGACCTTTTGAACTTTATTTGGGGAATTTGCAGTAAAAGAAGAATTTTAGATTTGGGGAAGGATTGTAGAAAAGGTTTATGACACAGTGTTTCTAGGTAGACTACATTCTGCATGCAGGCCTCCCTAGGTAACACCCACATGCCATGCTGAGCCTCCAAGGATTGGAGGAACTGAAATCCAGGGAATGAAAAGGGCGGGACTGAGACAGTCAGGCTAGAGAGGGAAGTCCAGATGATGCTGGACGTCCTCCAGCCAAGAAATGAGGCGGAGAAATAATACTGCTCACCAAACGTGATGGTGTATAATTACGTGTATTATGTGTACACCCCCAACCAATGCCTTTGCAGCTTAAAGGCTAAGTTCACCTTTCTAGAAAAAAAAAAATGATAAATGCACATATTTTTGCAGAAAAAAAGCACATTCCCCCCCCCCCCCCCCAAGGAGCCTGCAAAACATTGCACCAGCGATCAGTCCATGGTGGGCGCAATGTCAGGCTCCAGCAGACAGCCCATACAGTTGCGGGAAGAAAGCTGTAGGACTTGTCAGTTTGAAAGCTACAAGGCTTCTGAATGAACTAAAAGGATGCTCATCAGCTCCCTGGCAGTCCATGGAGAACTACAAATCTGTCTGCTGCGGTGGCAGATGGGACTTGCAGTTTTTTCATTCACAAAAATCAGGGGTAGGCAACCTGTAGCTCTCTAGCTGGAACTACATTTCCCATGATGCATTGCAAAGATTACAAAACTGACAGTTTCAGCTATGACTTGCAGAGGCGTGATGGAACTTGTAGTCCTGCAGCTCTCAGGTCCCCTACCCCTGAACTAGGAGGATGCTCATCAGCGCCCTGGCAGTCCATCGAGAACTACAAGTCCGTCTGCCGCGGTGGCAGATGGGACTTGCAGTTTTCTCATTCACAAAGATTGACGAGTCAGAACTTCCTTTTTCACTACAGGAATGAAATGATCTATGTGAAAGAGGTATAATAATACAGACAGCAATGGAGACCATGGGGGAGATTTACTAAAACGTGAGCACTCAGAATCTGGAGCAGCTGTGCATGGGAGCCAATCAGCTTCTAACTCCAGCTTGTTCAATGAAGCTTTGACAATAAAACCTGGAAGCTGATTGGTTTCTATGCAGAGCCGCACCAGATTTTGCACTCTCCAGGTTTAGTAAATATGCTTTGTAACTCACCGGACCAGAGCTCTCTCCAGGTATAGTGAAGTCGTACTCGGCACTTCTTCTGGTAGCACAGGAGCTTGTGTACAATCTGTATACAACGTCTGCCAGGGAGGGAGAGGAAAAAAAAATCAATAAGATAATTATATTTTATTACAAATAAACAATCATTCTAGAATGCAACTTATTGTATAATAAAATGTTTTACATTTGAACTATCTGCCCATCATATTCATGGATTATTTATTTCCAATAAATAAAAGCAACATGCAAGAGAGATCAATACATCCAGAAACATGGGCAGCAATTATACGGTCACAGCCAAAACTATTGGCACCCCTGCATTTGTGTCAGATAACGCCCCACTTCACCCAGATAATTGTTGCGATTACAAGTTTCGGCATTCTCGTGTTTATTTCTTTTGTTTGTAGGACACAAAAAAAGTGGAGAAATAAAAAGCCAAATCTGACACATTCCACGCCAAACCCCAAAAATAGACGGTACAATATTATTGGCACACTCCATGTAATATTTGGTGGCACACCCCTTGGAAAAAATAACTGAAATCAATGGCTTCCTGTAACCATCAATGACTTTCTTCCACCTCTCTAATGGAATAATTTTGGAGCGCTCTTCTTCCTCCAACTGCTCCGGGTCTCTCAGATTGGAAGGGTTCCTTTCTCCAACTACTCCGGGTCTCTCAGATTGGAAGGTTCCTTTCTCCAACTGCTGTCCTGAGATCTCTCCACAGGAGCTCTATGGGATTGAGATCTGAACTCATTGCTGGCCAGTTCAGTCCTCTCCAGCGCTTTGTCTGAAACCATTTCTGGGTTCTTTTTGACGTGTGCTTTGGGTCATTGTCCTGCTGGAAGACCCATGACCGCTAACTTTCTGACACTGGGCCCTACATAGCTCCATAAGAAACTCCAAAAATGGACTGGACAAAATGATTGGCACTCCCAATTTAATATCTGTGATAAAATAACCGAAATCAATGGCTTCATGTAACCATCAATGAGTTTCTTCCACCTCTCTAGTGCAATTTTGGATCGCTCTTCTTTTCACCAACTGCTCCAGGTCTCTCGGATTGGAAGGGTTCCTTTTCCCAGCTGCTGATTTGAGGTCTCACAACAGGAGCCCTATGGGATTGAGATCTGGATTCACTGCTGGCTAGTTCAGTCCTCTCCAGTGCTTTGTCTGAAACCATCTCTCAGGGCTTTATGACGTGTGCTTTGGGTCATTGTCCTGCTGTAAGACCCATGACCTCTGACGGAGACCCAACTTTCTGACACCGGGCCCTACATAGCTCCATAAGAAACTCCAAAAATGGACTGGACAAAATGATTGGCACTCCCAATTTATTATCTTTGAAAAAATAACCGAAATCAATGGCTTCATGTAACCATCAATCAGTTTCTTCCACCTCTCTACTGGAATTTTGGATCGCTCTTCTTTTCACCTACTGCTCCAGATCTCTCAGATTGGAAGGGTTCCTTTTCCCAGCTGCTGGTCTGAGATCTCTCCACAGGAGCTCTATGGGATGGAGATCTGGACTCATTGCTGGCTAGTTCAGTCCTCTCCAGTGCTTTGTCTGAAACCATTTCTGGGGGCTTTATGACGTGTGCTTTGGGTCATTGTCCTGCTGGAAGACCCATGACCTCTGATGGAGACCCAACTTTCTGACACTGGGCCCTACATTACTCCCCAGAATTCTTTGGTAGTCTTCAGATTCCATCATGCCATGCACACGGTAAAGACATCCAGTGCCTGAAGCAGCATAGTAACCCCAAAACATCAGTGACCCCCCACCATTTGTTACTGGAGGGACTGGATTCTTTTCTTTAAAGGCGTCATTGCTTTTGCCGAAAACAGTAGAATGATGGGCTTTACCAAAAAGCTGTCATTTTGTTTCATCTGCCCACAGCACATTCTCCCAAAAGGATTTTGGCTTCCTCAGGTAAGTTTTGGCAAACTCCAAACTGGCTTACAATATGTTTCTGTGTCAGCAGTGGGGTCCTCCTGGGTCTCCTACCATATTTCTGTGTCAGCAGTGGGGTCCTCCTGGGTCTCCTACCATATTTCTGTGTCTGCAGTGGGGTCCTCCTGGGTCTCCTACCTTATCTCTGTGTCAGCAGTGGGGTCCTCCTGGGTCTCCTACCTTATCTCTGTGTCAGCAGTGGGGTCCTCCTGGGTCTCCTACTATAGGGTCCCTTTTCATTCAGATGGTGACGTATAGTGTGAGCTGACACACTTGTACCCGGTGCTTGAAGGTCAGCTTGAATTTGTCTGGAAGTTGATTGAGGTTCTTTAGCCACCATTTGAACAATCCTTTGTTGCAATCATTGATCAATTTTTCCCTTTCGTCCACGTCCAGCTACAGTGCCATATGCTGTAAACCTCTTGACAATGCTGAGCACAGTGGACACAGTAACATTAAGATCTTTGGAGATGGACTTGTAACCCTGTGATTGTCCATGCTTTTCTACAATTTGTGTTCTTTGCTGCTCTTTCTTTTCTCCATGCTCCATGTGGCAAACAGACACACAACAGAAAGGTGGAGTCAGTGTTTCTCAACCTTTTTTCAGTCAAGGCACCCTTTAAAATTATGGGCAGTCCCGAGGCACCCTTTAAAATTATGGGCAGTCCCGAGGCACCCTTTAGAATTATGGACAGTCCCGAGGCACCCTTTAAAATTATGGACAGTCCCGAGGCACCCTTTAAAATTATGGACAGTTCCGAGGCACCCTTTAAAATGATGGACAGTCCCGAGGCACCCTTTAAAATGATGGACAGTCCCGAGGCACCCTTTAGAATTATAAACAGTCCCGAGGCACCCTTGAAAATTATGGACAGTCCCGAGGCACCCTTTAAAATTATGGACAGTCCCGAGGCACCCTTTAAAATTATGGGCAGTCCCGAGGCACCCTTTAAAATTATGGACAGTCCCGAGGCACCCCTAGTGCGCTCCACTCTAAAATGTGAAAAACTATTCTGACTAGTATCCCAGTGTTTCTCTCCTCCCTCAGTTTTTCTCCATCACTGAGCTAATGTGACCCCAGCACTGAATGAAAGGGTCAGGGGAGGGTCAAACCAGGATGCTGTACAAGCAACCGACATACTCCTCATCAACTGATGATGTCATTGGTTGTCAGGACGCCAGTGGCTATAAGGCTGTAATGGTGCACAATGAAAACCATTGCCTTTGTGTAACTAAATATTGCCAAAAACTTGTATACAAGCCAGCGGGTGGAACACTCCTACATTTCAGACATATTTCCAAGGCACCCCTGAAGAAACCTCAAAAAGGCACCCCAGGGTGCCTGGGCACCCTGGTTGAGAAAGGCTGGAATAACCTATCAAGGCAACCTATCGAACTAAAATTTTCCAGCAGTACCATTCGTTAGAAGTTGATCGATCGATTGACTTCTCATGAAAAGGAATGGCCTTACATGGATCAAAAAGTTGTCTGGTTCCTACTGGACCAGCAAAATTGCAATCCATGTATGGCCAGCTTTTATCCCCAGACCTGCTGATGTGGCTACTAAAGGTCTCTGCTTACTTACTTTTTCTTCCTATGCCTAGTCTGAATTACGCAGGTCTGTGAATTTGTAGGTGGAAGGCACTGCACCCAAAACCATGTGTTGAGTCCCTCTTCTCTGCTTGATCACATGACCATTGTCACAACAGTCAACTGATCAGAAGCTGGTCCTGCTTGCTCCTGATCATTACTAGAGACTGGGAGCGGTCTCTGACAGAGCCGTCTCTGTAATGGAAGCACACAGTGAAAGAGCTCCCTGCGCAGAAACTCTGCCAGCCATCGATGCACACGTGTGGCACATGGGTGTTAAAGCCCACCTTGTCTGCTGTTGCACATATGCGTTACACCTCCTCCCTTGGTCAACTCATACACTCTCACGGCTTCAACGAACATCTCTATGCCGATGACACTCAAATCTATCTCTCCACCCCTCGCCTCCCCCCTTCAGTCTCCGCCCGAATCACCTGCCTACTGAACGACATATCAGACTGGATGTCACTCCACTTCCTCAAACTAAACCTTGCTAAAACCGAGCTCCTAGTTTTCCCCCCAGCCCACGCCGCCCCCCCCCCAGGACCTCTCCGTCACGACCAACAACGCCACCATCAGTCCCACCCAGCAAGCCAAAGTCCTAGGTGTCACTCTAAACTCCAATCTGTCTTTCCAGCCCCAGATCCAATCGCTGACAAACTCATGCAGACTCCACCTCCGCAACATCTCCAAAATACGTTTGTTCCTAACCCCAGAAACCACAAACAACTCATTCACTCCCTTATCATATCACAACTCGATTACTGCAACTCCCACCTCGCCGGCCTACCCCAACACAGACTATCCCCGCTTCAGTCTATCCTGAATTCTGCGGCCAGACTTATCCACCTCACCAACCGCTCCGTATCCGCCACCCCCCTCTGCCAATCCCTCCACTGGCTGCCGATTGCCCAACGCATAAAATTTTAAATATTAACATTGACGTACAAAGCTGTTCATAACTCTGCCCCAAACTACATCACCAACCTGATATCCATCTACCACCCAAAACGCACTCTCCGCTCCTCACAAGACCTCCTACTCTCCAGTTCCCTGGTCTCCTCCTCCCATGCCCATCTCCAGGACTTCTCCAGGGCTTCCCCCATTCTCTGGAACACACTACCCCAATCCATCAGACTGTCACCTACTCTCCTCACCTTTAGGCGCTCCCTGAAAACCCATCTCTTCAGAGAAGCCTACCCCACCCTCACCTAACTGCTGATCTCCTCCGCTCTTCCCACCACTCCATCCCCCACAGCTATTTCCTCCTGTACCACTCTCCCCTCCTTCTTAGATTGTAAGCTCCAAGGAGCAGGGCCCTCGAACCCCTCGTGTATTGTATTGTTACTGTACTGTCTCCCATTATAATGTACAGCGCTGAGCAAACTATTGGCGCTTTATAAATACTGTATAATAATAATAATAATGGGCAGCAAGAAGATAAAAGACATATATGAGGGGAAATAATATCCCTGGTGTGACAGCTGCAAATTCATGACAGAGCCCGGTGGGTCAGATCCGAATATCATTTAGGCCAACGCGTTTTGGAGGTCTTTACATGCTGCCACCATCAGTGCTTAAATAGTTGATTAAAAAGGCTTCCAGACCAGAGGACCTGGCATTCCAAATAGGTTTTCCTCTTTATGAAACACTGCTTCTATTTACATGAAGTCCTTTTCCACCATCGACTATTCAAGTCCTGAAGAAGATGGCGTGTGAAGGCTCCCAAAACGCATCAGTGTAAATTAAAAAAGAAAATGGTCTCTCCAAAGATATTAGACAAGCGCTCCTCCATTGTCCAATCCCGGGACTCTTCTCTTATCAGCAAAAACTGGCCAAGTACCTGTTTATAGCTGCCAAGCGGACAATTTCCTCAAAGATGTCGCGGGGAATTTATCAAAAATGGAGCAGCCAATGCCTGTAGCGGACGTGCATAACAATCAATCAGCTTCCATCTTCAGCTTAGCTTTGAAAATGAAAGACAGAAGCTGATTGGTTGCCATGTGGGTCTTGCGAGACAGGGACAAGTGGCGGTGGGAAGAATAGGATAGAATCCAGAAGGGGGAGTGAGGCAGAAGAAAAAGAACAAGGCAGGTAAGAAGACAAAAAGGTCCTGCATGATAGCAAGCGACTTATTAGCCGGGGGTGCCCATACTAGCTGGGGGCAGCGTCAGAAGGGCATATGAACACCAGGGGTCCCATACCCTAAGGAACTTGGAATGGGAATGTTGCAGAATACTAGTCATTTTCTTATGGATCATTAGGATGGTCAGAATACTCTTTACTTCCACAAACTGGACTGAGGGTTTTTTCTAGCCCTGGCTATTGCCCACTTGGCAGCTATAAGCAGGTACGTGGCCAGTTTTTGCTTCTGAAGAGTCCCAGGATTGGACAATGGAGGAGCGCTTGTAGAACATCTTTGCAGAAAGCTATATGGAAGAGGGTCAACGGAAGACTGAAGACCCTCATCCAAAAGCCCACGAAACAGGGGCAGGTCCAACGAGTGTGGATCTCATCCCTGCACTGGCCACAGCCCCAGAAACACCTATCATTGTAAGATGGGTTTGAGTGAGAGACGTGGGCCAGAACCCAGAACCAGCGGAGGAGGACTTTATAGGCCATTTCCATAGTGGTTGTGTTAAAGGAACATTTAGCTACACTAGACCAGGCCTTACTCCAGTCCCCCAAGTCTATGGGTGTTGCTATATCATGTTCCCACCGGGTAATGTAAGGAAGGGACGTGGACTAGCCACCCGCATTCAAGGAGAAACAGAGCCTGGAGATAGTGCAAAGGGCACCCGGTAATGTTCAAAAACTGTCTTCTGAAACAGGAAAGAATTGCGTCTGAGGGCAAGTATCCAGTTGACTGTCGGGTCTGTTGGATTTCTATTACTCTACTACACCTGCTAGGAAATTATTTGCCATGTAGAAATATCATTTCCACCAAAAACAGTGATTGATCCGGTTAGTGATGTCTGACTGATAGTATTTTGAACACAACTGTATATATAAATATATATTATATAGATACATTGAATATGGCCAAAATTGGGAAGAATATTTTTAAAATATATTTCAAATATATTTTTCTTCCATGTGGGTTCAATAAAAGAACTTATTGAACTTAATTTGAAAAAGAAAATAAAATGTGATGTTTTTGGACTCCATCCTGTTTCCGTGTGGATCTTACCCAGGTTCACTTTAAAGCGATTTTCTGGGTCGATGATGCGTTGCATCATTTATGAGATCAAATACACTTTAATCGCGCCGGCTGATCCCTGATCCGATCTCTTTTGTCCGGCGTATCCGCGGGATGGGAGAAGCACATTTGGAAAATGAAGTCATTCATTGGAAAGAACTCAGATAGGAGTTTGTATAAAAGGTCTAATCTAAGGTTACCATAATTAGCTTTAATAATTTACAATGTTTGTGTCTCCGGCCTCCTGATTTCACTGCAACTCAAAACGGAACAGATAATGGGACAAAATAAACACATGATTTCCCTGCTCCCCCCCCCCCCCTCAGGAGCCAGACAATCCGATGGAAAGATGGCTTACCCCCCGTGAGTCAATTCATTTACTGAAGAACATGCAGTGGGGGCTCGTTGCTTTCGGGCCCTTTCACAGCGATGCCCTTTGGTGCAGCTTAGGGCTTATAGTGAATGCGGGGTCCGGGGAGAGCGGATATAGTGAATGCGGGGTCCGGGGTGAGCGTATATAGTGAATGCGGGGTCCGAGGAGAGCGGATATAGTGAATGCGGGGTCCGAGGAGAGCGGATATAGTGAATGCGGGGTCCAGGGAGAGCGGATAGTGAATGCGGGGACCGGGGAGAGCGGATATAGTGAATGCCGGGTCCAGGGAGAGCGGATATAGTGAATGCCGGGTCCGGGGAGAGCGGATATAGTGAATGCCGGGTCCGGGGAGAGCGGATATAGTGAATGCGGGGTCCGGGGAGAGCGGATATAGTGAATGCGGGGTCCGGGGAGAGCGGATTTAGTGAATGCGGGGTCCGGGGAGAGCGGATATAGTGAATGCGGGGTCCGGGGAGAGCGGATATAGTGAATGCGGGGTCCGGGGAGAGTGGATTTAGTGAATGCGGGGTCCGGGGAGAGCGGATTTAGTGAATGCGGGGTCCGGGGAGAGCGGATATAGTGAATGCGGGGTCCGGGGAGAGCGGATATAGTGAATGCGGGGTCCGGGGAGAGCGGATATAGTGAATGCGGGGTCCGGGGAGAGCGGATATAGTGAATGCGGGGTCCGAGGAGAGCGGATATAGTGAATGCGGGGTCCGGGGTGAGCGTATATAGTGAATGCGGGGTCCAGGGAGAGCGGATAGTGAATGCCGGGTCCGGGGAGAGCGGATATAGTGAATGCGGGGTCCGGGGGGAGCGGATGTAGTGAATGCGGGGTCCGGGGGGAGCGGATGTAGTGAATGCGGGGTCCGGGGGGAGCGGATGTAGTGAATGCGGGGTCCGGGGAGAGCGGATATAGTGAATGCGGGGTCCGAGGAGAGCGGATATAGTCAATGCGGGGTCCGGGGAGAGCGGATATAGTGAATGCGGGGTCCGGGGAGAGCGGATATAGTGAATGCGGGGTCCGGGGAGAGCGGATATAGTGAATGCGGGGTTCCGGGGAGAGCGGATATAGAGAATGCGGGGTCCGGGGAGAGCGGATATAGAGAATGCGGGGTCCGGGGAGAGCGGATATAGAGAATGCGGGGTCCGGGGAGAGCGGATATAGTGAACGCGGGGTCCGGGGAGAGCGGATATAGTGAATGCGGGGTCCGGGGAGAGTGGATATAGTGAATGCCGGGTCCGGGGTTTAGTAACACTTTAAGTCTCCATCAGAAGGCCGTATGACAAGGTGACAACACAGGTGATAGGCAGAGCGCTGTCAACCTATAACAAGGACTGAACAAGGACCATCAATTAAAGATTACCGAATATTATTTTTAATTAAAGCTGCCAATATTGAACTCACATTAGACAGATACAAAGTTTTAATCATTGTGTTTATATATTTTTAAAAGAATGAAAAATCCAAGGTCATTTTTTTTTTTTTTAATGAGAACTCAATGAGCAAGAACTAAATGAAGAGAGCATGGAGATCGGATAGGACTTTCATTTTTATGTCCTGCATGTAAATTCAGCGTTCCGCACCCCCTCCCCCCCCCCCCGCCCGCCTTACCCCGTCAGTATTCCATGCAAGATTGCTTTCCATCTGTTACCAATTGCACACACTATGGACTGCTGCATGCTCGGTGTAATATGCCCGCCATCTGTCACCAAGACATTGACACGGTTCCGTCACTTTTTCTGGTGGCGCATCTGCTAGCTTTTGTCCTTACAACTTTCAGACTTTACAGCATACCCATATTGTTATTAAGGGGGGGGGGGGGGGGAGAGCTTCATCAACACTCCCCTTGGATTTGAACAGACATAACTCATCTACAGATATAACTTATATCTTCTATAATTCAATCTTTAGTTTACAAAACGAGGATCAATGTAGTAACAATAAATACGTCAATTACCCAACAACAATACTGGTGACTGTAGAGGTAAACCGGGTAGCCTCCCTAGCGGTCTGATGACGTCAGTATTTCTGTGCTCAAAGCGGTACATTTTTTTGCATGGAAATATGTACATTTTTTATTGTAGGCCTGTAATTCTTAGGAATAACTCACTGAAATCTGTCTGAACAAGTCTAGTAAACATCCCGGGGATGATAAAATTTGAAACCCGAAATCATAAATTCTAATTTAATAATCATAAATAATAATATAATAATAAATGTAATTCAATAATATAATCAAACCAAAAACACTGAAATGTGAAATAGAGCGCCAAGTTCACCCATCGCTGAGCTCAGTCGCAGAATCGTTTTCAGTGTCTGATGAGGAATTTCCCCCACCAATCATTATCACTCAATTCTGCAAGTGGTTCTGATTTACTATCGCTGTTCTCTAGCCGGTCTAAAACCGCGTCTGACCTAAAGGGACGCTTTTTGGACGCCATGGACGTTTCTCAGTTTCCAGGCAGAAAGGGCGGTAAAAATGCAGGCAGGGCGCCGGACAAAGCACTCGGGACACAATGTATGTGAAATGGTTTGATACAGGAATGTTATACTATGTGATTTTAGTGTATTTAGTGAATGTCACTTAATCACATTTTTGAATTTCCCGCCAGTTCCGTCCCCCTGTACGTCCCGACGTCGCAGGGAACGGAACCCAGAAGACAGATGCCGGCATCGGCTGGAGGAGATTGCCGGGGACACTGCAGGAGGGACATCGCGGGAGCGCAGGACAAGGTAACTGAAGAAGAGATCCCGGAGCAACACCGCAGTGTATTCCCGAGTGTAGCTCGGGGGGGTTACCGCTTGTGGCACTGAAACTTTACCTCCAGGGAGGTTACTATCTAGACTGGATGAACGTAGGCCGTCTCCTTGATGGTGGATGGCAGATACTGTAGTGGTAGCACCAGGGCAAAAACTACGGAGGGGTAGAGGGGGCATGTGCCCTGGGTGCCGCATTGAGAGGGGTACCACCAGGGGGTGTCCGCATCCAGGAGAAGGTCAGAAGTCGACAAGAGCCCGGACAGAATGGCCACACTTGTACAGCCTGGGGGCTGGCAACCTGTCGAAACAGGCAGGGGTGGCATTTAGTGGAACTAATAGCCTGTATTTTCCTCCTGCAGCAGCTGAAAGCCGCTTCTCCTCCTCTTCCGCCCCCACCAGCATTCAGCTGCTGCAGGAGGAAAACACAGCCCATTGTTTGCACTATATATATCAACCCCATCACCCCTCCTCTCCAGGTTTGCCTTCCTTTTGTTGCCAAGCCCCGCCTTTGCGCCCTTCACTTGCTTCCAGATAGTGCGCTGAGCAACCAGTCTGCTGCACTGTGAATACAGGAGGTCGGCCGCTCAGCTTGGGCACCATTCAGAAAATGCCTTGTATTTTATGAATAAACGCAAGCAAAGAATTCTCTGATTGGATGAGGTAGAGAGAGCGTGATTGTGACAGGAGTCACTTTGGGTGGGGGGCCATGGAACCCAGCTCACTGTAGAGAGCTCCCCATATCCCTATTATGTGTAAGTCACCCTGTGCCTGTTAGGGGTACAGGGTGATCTGTCCTAATATTGGGGTGGGAGGTTGTTGATTGTTTAATGCCATGTGGTCACATCCCATTGTACTATTGTTTGTCTTGCTTGGGAGCAAACTATTATGGGATGTATGTGTTTATGTGTATTAGCTTAGTGTGTGTGTGTGTGTGTGTGTGTGGGGTTGTCTCCAGCAGCCCTCCCTCCTGATGGTGTGAGGTTTGAATACCTGTGTGTCTCTTGTTGCTAAGTATAGATCGCCCCGCCCTTCATTATGCAGGGAGGGGGGATTTGTCCCCTGAGTGTATAAAAAGCCAGTTTGAGTTTCAAATAAAGAGTTCCATGTTCAGACAGATTGCTGTCTTCTAGTCTTGTTTGGTCGGCTGTGGTGTCTGTGGTCGGTGTTCGACGGGGAAGCGGTATTATAACGGAAGTACCCAAGCGCAGACTGGGTCGGTTCCGTTACAGTGATGTCAACACCCTGCCTCTCCACCTCATCCAATCAGAATCTAGGATTTGAAGTTGGCATCTATAGGACCCCTGCATTGGCTGGGGAGCCCACACCAACACCAGGGTGTGGTGATATAAGTTTGTTGGTCACCTGTTTGTTTGTTTTTTTTCTCTTTTGCTACATAAGGGTTTCCTCGTGGCTATATGGAACAGATCGTAAACTGAATATACTTTCTGATATTTTATTCAATGATCCGATGGAACTTGTACATATCAATGACCCAATCCTGAGGAATCTGCCATTTGAGTGCAAAACACGTCAAATTTTGGGACGCTATACACACATTTTTGTTGAATCTGTATTAGTACAAGTGAAAAAGAATTGTTGGTGGCTTCTTCGATTTGGGTTTTACTCTATATTCTATGAACTGTGCCATAACATATTGTTCATGATCTATTACAAATTCAGATTTTAAGAGATATATGTGGTATATTATGATTTTGAGATACTATTTTTCCTTGAAGTACATTTAAAGTCCCCCCTTTTTGTATTGTTTTTAGGATGGTGCCTCTTGAGGAAACGAGTTAGTTGATATATATTTTTTCCAGTTTCCTTTTCCCATCAATGAGGTCACCATATGAGGTCTTAAATTCATAGTAGAATTGTACACTACCATCTGAAGGTCTGTAGGCCACGTTAGGACTGCAGACCACCATCTGAGGTCTGTAGGCTTCTGTATAATTTTACGCCACTATCTTAGTTCTAAAGGCCCCCCTCTGAGCTCTATAGTCCACTGTAGGACATTAGAACACCATGTAAAGTCTGTAGACCACCATCATTAGGCTACTGTAGGATTGTACTCCAACATCTGTAGGCCGCTATCATGTGCTGAGTGTTACCCTAGCATCATAATTCAAACCCAATATGCCCAGCTGCATTTTCAAATGTATACATCACAACTGTTCCATGGAAAGCCACATTCCACTGTAGGAATGGACACCACCATCTTTATTCTGTGAGGGTGCTATAGGACCGTAGACCACTATCTGAGGTCTGTAGACTACAGTAGGATTGTAGGCCATCATCTGAGGTCTGCAGGCCACTGTAGTACCCTACGCCACCATCTGAGGATGGTAGGCTGCACACCACCATCTGTAGGCTACTGCACGATTGTATGCCCTCATTATAATCAAGCCATGCCTAAATTATTATCCTAGCTTCATAATTCCCACCCAATATCCCCAATTCATTTTCAGACAAGTACATCAACACTGTTACTTGTAAAGCCGCAATCCACCATAGGACCATAGAATACCATGTGAGGTCTGTAGACTACTGTAGAATGGTATGCCACCATCTGAGCTCTGAAGGCCACCCTCTGAGATATGTAGACCACTGTAGGACCCTAGATCAACATACGTGATCTGCGGGCCACCACAGGATTGTATGCCAACATATGTAGGCTACTGTAGGATCATATGCCACCATCATGCTAAAGGCATGTCTTACGTGTTATTCCTAGCTTAACAACTCCAACCCAATATCCCCAATTGCATTTTCAAACATGTACAGCACAAGTACCTCAACATAGTTACTTGTAAAGCCACAATCTACTGTAGAACCATAGAATGCCATCTGATTTCTGTAGGCTACTGTAGGATTTTACACCACCATCTTAGCTCTGAAGGCCCCATCTGAGCTCTGGAGGCCTCTGGATGACATTACGTCATTATCTAAGATCTGTAGACCACCATAAAAGGTCTTTTGGCTACTGTAGGATTGTACGCCACCATCTGTAGGCTGCTGTAGGATTGTAAGCAACTATCATGCTAAAGACATGCCTTAACTGCTATACTAGCTTCAGAATTCAAACTCAATATGCCCAGCTGCATTTTCAAACGTGTACATCACAACTTTCCTTGGAAAGCCACAATCCACTGTAAAAATGGATGCCAGCATCTGAGTTCTGGAAAGCTATTGTAGAACTGTAGACCACTATCTGAGGTCTATAGGCTACTGTAAAATTGTAGGCCTCATTTGAGGCCTGCAAGCCACCATAGTACCCTAGGCCACCACCTGAGGCTTGAAGGGTACTGTAGGATTGTACGCCACCATTTGTAGGCTGCTGCAGGACTATATGTCACCATCAGTAGGCTACTGTAGGATTGTACACCACCATCATGCATAAGGCATGTCTTAAGGGTTATACTAGCTTAATAACTTCAGCCCAAAACCCCCAATTGCATTTTCAAACATGTACATCAAGTGTACAACAACACTGTTAATCATAAAGTCCATTGTAGGACCATAGAATACCATCGGAGGTCTGTAGGCTACTGGGGGAATGTATTCCAACACTGTAGCTCTGAAGACCCCATCTGAGCTCCATAGGCCACTGTAGGACGTTAGAACACCATGTAAGGTCTGTAGGCCACCATCTGAGGTCTTTTGGCTACTGTCAGACTGTACACCATCATCTGTAGGCCACGATCATGTTAAAGACATGCCTTAAGTGTTATCCTAGCTTCATAATTCAAACACTGCTGTAGGACCGTAGACCACTATCTGAGGTTTGTAGACTACTGTAGGATTGTAGGCCATCATCTGAGGTCTGCAGGCCACTGTAGTACCCCAAGTCACCATCTGAGGTTGGTAGGCAGGCTACTGTAGGATTGTATGCCACAATCTGTAGGCTACTTAAGGCATGTTTTAAGTGTTATCCTAGCTTCATAACGCCAACCAAATATCCTCAATTTCATTTCCAAACACGTACATCAACACGGATATTTGTAAATCCAAAATCCACTGTAGGTCTTCAGGCCACCTTAGTACCCTAGGCCATCATCTAAAGTTGGTAGGATACTGTAGGATTGCACGCCACCATCTGCAGGCTACTGAAGGATTGTACGCCACCATCTGCAGGCTACTGAAGGATTGTACGCCACCATCTGCAGGCTACTGAAGGATTGTACGCCACCATCTGCAGGCTACTGAAGGATTGTACGCCACCATCTGCAGGCTACTGAAGGATTGTACGCCACCATCTGCAGGCTACTGAAGGATTGTACGCCACCATCTGCAGGCTACTGAAGGATTGCACGCCACCATCTGTAGGCTACTCTAGGATTGCACGTCATCATCTGTAGTCTACAGTAGGATTGTACGCTACCATCTGTAGTCTACAGTAGGATTGTACGCCACCATCTGTAGTCTACAGCAGGATTGTATGCAATGATCTGTAGGTTAATCTAGGATTGTACGCCACAATCTGTAGTCTACAGTAGGATTGTACGCCACCATCTGTAGGTTACTGTAAGATTGCATGCCACCATCTATAGGCTACTCTAGGATTGCACGCCACCATCTATAGGGTACAGTAGGATTGTACGCCACCATCTGTAGGGTACAGTAGGATTGTACACCACCATCTGTAGGGTACAGTAGGATTGTACACCACCATCTGTAGGCTACAGTAGAATTGTACACCACCATCTGTAGGTTACTATAGGATTGTACGCCACCATCGGTAGGTTACTGTAGGATTGTACGCCACCATCTATAGGCTACTGTAGGATTGCACGCCGCCATCTATAGGCTACTGTAGGATTGTGCGCCACCATCTGTAGGCTACAGTAGGATTGTATGCCACCATCTGTAGGTTACAGTAGGATTGTATGCCACCATCTGTAGGTTACAGTAGGATTGTATGCCACCATCTGTAGGCTACTCTAGGATTGTATGCCACCATCTGTAGGCTACTCTAGGATTGTATGCCACCATCAGTAGGTTACAGTAGGATTGTATGCCACCATCTGTAGGTTACAGTAGGATTGTATGCCACCATCTGTAGGTTACAGTAGGATTGTATGCCACCATCTGTAGGATTGTACGCACCATCGGTAGGTTACTGTAGGATTGTATGCCACCATCTGTAGGCTACCCTAGGATTGTACGCCACCATCTGTAGGTTACAGTAGGATTGTATGCCACCATCTGTAGGCTACCCTAGGATTGTACGCCACCATCTGTAGGTTACAGTAGGAATGTACGCCACCATCATGCCTTTTGCCTTAAGTGCGATCCTAGCTTCATAATTCAAACCCAATATCCCCAAATGCATTGTCAAACATGTACATCACCACCATTCATGTAAAGCCTTATTAATATCCTACAACATCTTATTGCGACTTACATATAAAGATCCATAGGAAACTCTTTCATCATGTGGGTTATCATGAATTCCACCATCAGATCTGAAAGAGAGCAGGGAATGAGTGTCTGACACCGATCATTGCCACCACCACCCCCCCCCCCCCCCCACCTTTGTAATAACTGCCGTTAAAGCAGGTCACAGGCACCATCCAGCGCGGGGCACACTAGGGTGGGCTTACTATCACGGAGATAATACCTATGGCTCTCTGCTCTGATTTACTTGAATGAAGACAACCTAAGGACAGGATTACAGTTCTAAACTCCGGGCTTTCATCAGTGTGGAAAAGGATGGGGGGGGGGGGGGGGGAAGAGACGTTGGTTACCACGGCAACAGATGCTGCTAAAAATAATCATAAGAGGACCGGGTTGCCTGTGTTTCTCTGAATGACGAGCTCATTACAGATAAGCTCTACAAGGCGAACTTAAAGAGAATCTCCACCTTTGTGCCCCGGAACACGGAGAGGCTACAGATGAGGCCTACTTGCTCATGCAATGATGAAGATATCGATCTGACTGTGCTACGACCTCAGGCTTTTATCATTTTAATTACCTATAGGATTTTGTATCTACATTATGCTTCTGATTCCGCTCGTAAATGTGAGTGTGTGTGGGGGGGGGGGGGGGGTGAATACTAAAGAAAAATCGGTCTTCAGGCTTCTCTCCTAAGGGTGCTGTGAGCTGCAATGTGCACAGGCAATGGTTGCAATCAAGTCGCTGAGATGTCCAGTTGCAATTCTGTACACATAGCAAGATGTTCACCCGACCAGCCAGACTGATTCCTGAATGGGAGGACCGGCCTTTTTTTTTTTATTTTGGGGCAAATGCTAGTATAACACCCGAGCAGATCTCAGTGTTCTGATGAGGAAAGTTGCAGTGTCGGCATCCCTATAGACATGGTTTACCCTTAGGTTACGTTTAGAGGTGCAGTTGGGGGGGGGGGGGGGAACAAAAATGGAGGCCTATGTTTTTGCTGCCTACCAACCTCCCCACCTTAGGCTGTAATAGACAGTGACGGGGGGGGATTTTAAAAAAAATATGTCTGCAGGCTGCTGTGCTTCTCTCCTAAGGGTGCTGTGAGCTGCAATGTGCACAGGCAATGGTTGCTGAGATGTCCAGTTGCAATTCTGTACACATAGCAGGATGTTCACCCGACCAGCCAGACTGATTCCTGAATGGGAGGACCGGGCTTCTTTTATTTTGGGGCAGATGCTATTATACCACCCGAGCAGATCTCAGTGTTCTGATGAGGAAAGTTGCAGTGTCGGCATCCCTATAGACCTGGCTTACCCTTAGGTTAAGTTTAGAGGTGCAGTTGGGGGGGGAAACAAAAATGGAGGCCAAAGTTTTTGCTGAATACCAACTGCCACACCTTAGGCTGTAATAGACAGTGACGGGGGGGGGGGGAATTTTAAAGAAAATATGTCTTCAGGCTGCTGTGCTTCTCTCCTAAGGGTGCTGTGAGCTGCGATGTGCACAGGCAATGGTTGCAATCAAGTCGCTGAGATGCCCAGTTGCAATTCTGTACACATAGCAGCAGGGGCGGACTGACCATTTGAAAACTCGGGCACTGCCCGAGGGCCCGGGGTCAGTAGGGGGCCCCATGAGATGCCCCCTGGTACCTTTTTCATAGGTATTTTTGAGTTTGGGCAAGGACACGGGCCCCATGATCCCCTATTGCCCGGGGGCCCCATGAGTTGTCAGTCCGCCCTTGGATGTTCACCCGACCAGCCAGACTGATTCCTGAATGGGAGGACCGGCCTTTTTTTTTTTTATTTTGGGGCAAATGCTATTATACCACCCGAGCAGATCTCAGTGCTCCGATGAGGAAAGTTGCAGTGTCGGCATCCCTATAGACATGGATTACCCTTAGGTTAAGTTTAGAGGTGCAGTTGGGGGGGAAACAAAAATGAAGGCCAAAGTTTTTGCTGCATACCAACCGCCCTCTGTCTCCATTAGTGAGATTTTCCATCACTTACCCTCCTTACAGACCAAGTAACCGCAGTATAGAGATCCGCCCTGGGAGAAGTAAGCAGCTGGGGGATGATCCAACCTGTCAATGTCCACCTACTTTTCAAAGTCATTTGGGTTCTGGTTATACATTTAAAGGATAAGTCCATCTTTCGTAACATGATAGAAGTATAACATGCAACATGGTGCGAAAGGACCGGCCCCTGAGCACTGATAGAAGGCACAAGAATGCTCTATACTGCTGATGAGAAAAGGGATTTACTAAAATAATTGCATTTCTGTGTACTGTGTACTGTGGGAGACCAGATATAGTGAATGCGGGGTCCGAGGAGAGCGGATATAGTGAATGCGGGGTCCGGGGAGAGCGGATATAGTGAATGCGGGGTCCGGGGAGACCAGATATAGTGAATGCGGGGTCCGGGGAGAGCAGATATAGAGAATGCAGGGTCCGGGGAGAGCGGATATAGTGAATGCAGGGTCCGGGGAGACCGGATATAGTGAATGCGGGGTCCGGGGAGAGCGGATATAGTGAATGCGGGGTCCGGGGAGAGCGGATATAGTGAATGCGGGGTCCGGGGAGAGCGGATATAGTGAATGCGGGGTCCGGGGAGAGCGGATATAGAGAATGCGGGGTCCGGGGAGAGCGGATATAGAGAATGCGGGGTCCGGGGAGAGCGGATATAGTGAATGCGGGGTCCGGGGAGAGCGGATATAGTGAATGCGGGGTCCGGGGAGAGCGGATATAGTGATTGCGGGTTCCGGGGAGGGCGGATATAGTGAATGCGGGGTCCGGGGGAGAGCGGATATAGTGAATGCGGGGTCCGGGGAGAAGAGCGGATATAGCGAATGCGGGGTCCGGGGAGAAGAGCGGATATAGCGAATGCGGGGTCCGGGGAGAAGAGCGGATATAGTGAATGCGGGGTCCGGGGAGAAGAGCGGATATAGTGAATGCGGGGTCCGGCAGGGTCCGGGGAGAGCGGATATAGTGAATGCGGGGTCCGGGGAGAACGGATATAGTGAATGCGGGGTCCGGGGAAAACGGATATAGTGAATGCGGGGTCCGGGGAAAACGGATATAGTGAATGCGGGGTCCGGGGAAAACGGATATAGTGAATGCGGGGTCCGGGGAAAACGGATATAGTGAATGCGGGGTCCGGGGAGAGCGGCTATAGTGAATGCGGGGTCCGGGGAGACCAGATATAGTGAATGCGGGGTCCGGGGAGAGCGGATATAGAGAATGCGGGGTCCGGGGAGAGCGGATATAGTGAATGCGGGGTCCGGGGAGAGCGGATATAGAGAATGCGGGGTCCGGGGAGAGCGGATATAGAGAATGCGGGGTCCGGGGAGAGCGGATATAGAGAATGCGGGGTCCGGGGAGAGCGGATATAGTGAATGCGGGGTCCGGGGAGAGCGGATATAGAGAATGCGGGGTCCGGGGAGAGCGGATATAGTGAATGCGGGGTCCGGGGAGAGCGGATATAGTGAATGCGGGGTCCGGGGAGAGCGGATATAGTGATTGCGGGTTCCGGGGAGGGCGGATATAGTGAATGCGGGGTCCGGGGGAGAGCGGATATAGTGAATGCGGGGTCCGGGGAGAAGAGCGGATATAGTGAATGCGGGGTCCGGGGAGAAGAGCGGATATAGTGAATGCGGGGTCCGGCAGGGTCCGGGGAGAGCGGATATAGTGAATGCGGGGTCCGGGGAGAACGGATATAGTGAATGCGGGGTCCGGGGAGAACGGATATAGTGAATGCGGGGTCCGGGAAAACGGATATAGTGAA